>NW_015378159.1:0-83470 GCF_001204775.2 Aspergillus nomiae NRRL 13137 | reverse complement strand
TTTTTTCATTATCTCTATTATTTTACTATTCCATTTCTTTTCCTTTTATCTCAAGAAAAGATAATATCACTATTTTCATTAACAGACTGTCATGCCCGGGTATTCATTGTCAAGTCCTAAACTGATATATACATCGGTGCACTTATGTACAATTTATATAGAACTAACTTATTGAATAGATTAATAGTTATAATAGCTGTGACTATTATCAATACTATGATAAATATTATTATTATCCAAATATTAATTAATATAACATTTCTTAAAAAGAATAGATCTAAATTTAAAAAATTAAATTTCCTCAATATATTCTCGCATATCTGATTTACTGCTGCTTCAGATCCGCGGCTACCAGCACACGAGGCACTCGGACAAAGCTGAATGCACGGGCGTATATTGGGTATGGGGGGCAGCCGGCTGGGAAGTAGATCGTAGATAGTCTTGGTACATACGTCTTAATCCCGACTCTGATCAACGTGTTCAATGGGAATATTACGATCCTATCGAGTCTTCCATATCTAGCAACTTCCGGAGTGGAAGAGTGTTACCCCAGATTTCGAGTAGTGTTGGGTGGATCTGTGTAAAGGTTTCTAGAGTCTGTAGGTAAATTAATGAATTTATAGAAAGGGTTGTGCTGGTCAAAGTCATGTTCGATTCGATGGAATAAAACGTTATCTCTATCTTAGTTCACTGAAGTCGAAGCCTTCGTCTTCTCTCTCACCAAATCCACCGTAGCACAGTGGAAGGACCCCCCAATACTATTGACATGTTTAAACGGACACCGGATGCACTTCATCCCCAGCGACTCAAACCATTGCGCCGTCTGGACATCGCTGATCTCCACGACGACTCGTTCTCCATCCAACACCAACGCATTCAAACACAACCACGGGCTAGTCATATACAGTGGGGGGCTGTCCTCGCCTGGCTCCTTAGGTGTGAATGGATACGGTCGAAGGTCCCAGTCCGCTAGAACCGCGTGCTTGCGCAGCGCCGCCTCACTGACTTTCTTGGGGTTGTACGCCAGCAGGCCTTCGCGCAGCGGGAGGATCGTTGCGTCGATGTGCATCGCGTGCGGATCGTCCACCTCCAGCATCTCGATCTTGTAGCCCGTCGGTAACTGTGCCTGGATGTAATCCACTCCGGCTTGGTTGGTGACGTGGCTGAACTGACCGATGATCGTCTGCCCGAACCGCATGAAGTCCGCCGTGTCGAACGCCGGTCGACTGTTATTGATGACCCATTGTCCCGTACCATTAGCACCGCCTGTTCGACTGCTACTGCTACTGTTGGTGCCATCATCACTCTCGTTACTGTCCAGTAAGGTCTCGGCAAACGAGGACGCCGGACGCCGAACAATCGTCACACGCGCATCTCGCGCCAAATCATCGAGGATGGGCTTGAATGCGATCTCAATCTCACGATTGCGACACGGCCAGGCGAAACAAGCTTCGATCAGGGTATTTTGGACGCTCATCAGGCCATCGCGGGGCATGGCGCCCGTGTAGCCGTTCTCATCGAGCCAATTGATCCCCACGGGGGGTCGGTAGACGTTGATGCCCTCGGCCTGGAGGATGGCGGCGAAGTAGTCCAGCTCAGCCTCTGCCTTGGCGATCAGCGTCTCGTCGAAGGGGGAGTGTGGTTGGAAGCGATGGGTGTGCGCTGAGGGCATGGTTGCTTCAATCATTGGCGCCGGGGCGCTGGGGAAACAGGCACGACCGGCGCGGCCTACAATCACGCTTTTGAGTGGGGACCATTCGTCATCTGCTTGGACGGATGGGAAGGTGGCGACCATTTTGGGTTGAGTGTGTGTGTGTGTGTGTGTGTGTGAGAATTAGTAAAGAAAGATATGTAAACCTGGGGTGGGGAGGGATTGAGAGGAGTTGACAGAATAGTAAAGGTAGGTATGCCCTTGGAGATGGCTGGTGATACTTATCGTATTATAAATAATAATCTAGAGGAATTGTTTGATCAATTTCGTAAGGGTTTGATCATGTTCTACTCTGTATATCCTACCGATCTTCAGCTTCCAGATGGGTAGTATAGTATAGCATAGTGGATTTGCAAAACAAAAAACAAAACGAAAAGTTTACAAAACACGAGGAATGAGGTGGATCTACCATACCGGAAAGTCTTTGTGTCTCTCATTCCGGATATACCGACTGACATATCATATGTATCTGTGCCTTCCGGGGTAAACACGATCCTCGCAGTACTACTGGATTGGGCTCCAAGAACGACACGAAGAGAGCACCTTGCCTCATAATTATTCTTCAACAGCAACTGGACCAACTCAGATGTTCCACGTAGTCAATGTAGTTACTCTACCTGCGGGTTTGGTTCTAGACACATCCGTCCGATGCAAGACAACGATAGTATATTTCAAGCGAGTATTGTTTGTGACGGTTAGTCGCAGGCCGTTTCTGGCTGCTTTTCTGAAATTGCTGCGGCCCCCGCGCCTCTTGAGGTCCCGAACAAGATAGTTTTGCCCAACTAACTAAAGCGGTGATCCTAAATACGACTAGCGCATTGTGGATTCAGATGAGGGGAGCTCGCAAAATGTGATCGGCCTATCATTTCTTCTTCCTTAATCGTTATCCGAGTGGCGATCCTAGCGCTGGGTAATGTCGAGATGAGCGACCGCCATCTCCGCCATCAAAAATGCCAGTGTGGTTGGTCGCCAGTAACAGCGGAGTGTGTGTTCCTGAGAGATCATTAGCTGAGATCTCTTGTTCGATCGCCGCTTTGCTGCAAGGTTTGCTGGTGCATGGGTCCTCTTTCTGAGGACGAATCTTCATACAAGGTATACTATTACGAGGGTAAGATATACGCGGTTGAAGAGCGGGAAGCGGGGTATGTTAACACTATTTAAGCCACCCGAACTCCCGTCCTTGCCCCTCCCACCCAGCTTCATCCTCCAACAAACCTTGTGCCCTGGCAAACTGATAACCGTCATTTAAACAATATGCCTTCATACATTGTGAGTGACTAGCTTCCTATACAGCCGCTGAAACCAAATTTGCGTTCGCGAAACTAACCTTCTTGAACTCTGGCAGGTTACGTGTCACGAAGACGCATCGGACGAGGATTTTCAAACGTAAATCTCATAAACTGATGTCATGAAATATGAGCTAATCAATGGGTCCATTAACCAGGGTCAAACAGCAGTGTATTGACCAAGGTGGTAAAATAGGACACGAGTATACGCTCATAAAAGGCTTTTCGTGGGTATCCTCTCAGTCCGTATTCCAAGAGACTTCAACTAACTATCCAATCTTCGAATCATTTTACAGGGTGACTTTTGAGGATGGTAGCATAACGACACTCGAGGCTTCTCCACATGTAAAAGCAATTGAGGAAGACGGTGTGGTTACTACCCAGTAAGCTCAAGGGGAGTTGCGCGAGGTCTTTGTGTTCGGGAATGTGTTTGTCATATAACCAACCTACATTGACTATACAATTGTATTCAGAACACCAGCCCCATGGCACTGAATTCCAAAATATTCTGCCAGTTGGAATCCATGGATAGAACATCACAATACTCGCAAATCTACATACTCATTGCCGTGTATTGCCCCTAGGTCTTGTGATCAGTAGGAAAATTATAAATCCATATCGCGTTCTACGCATTTTACTAAGGATTGCACATGAATTTCAGTCGGCGGTGGGGCATACTTTAAGCGGTCCATGAAGGATGGGAAGAATCAACTCGTGATAATTCTAAGCCCAAAGCGAATGGTGGTTCGTCGGATCTCGGACCGCGGAGTCAGAGAGCTAGATAGAGTGCCTGCATTCTCCATGGCACCTGGAAGTAGGTAATAGCAGCTATTGGAACTGGCCAGGCTATAGTTCATGTGTTCCATAAAACATATAAAGGGAAATAGTTCTTCAGAAGAGGGAGATTCATGATAGTGGCTATGTTACAGATATGATCAGGTGATTCAACCCTTTCCTAACAGAGTATAGTGGATCTTCATATCTCACGATAAGGAGATTCACTACACAACGAGAGAAATAGGCAATCAAGGGACGCGCACGTTTGCCTTCAAAACACCATGATTCTCTTCTCACGATACCATCTCTTCGAGATCGGGGATCAGTCCTGGTGTCCTGAATGGATGAGGGCGTACATCCAATCTTGTCTAACTCGGGTCTGGAATTTGCACATCCCGCCTTTCAGCAAGACCCCTCCAGCAGGTATAGCTGCCGATCTTATTCGCGAGCACGTAAAGGATCCCGACTCCTTCACATTTGTTGATCTCTGTGCGGGTGCAGGCGGGCCAACCGCAACCCTCGAGCATGTCTTGAATGCGAAACTCAGAGCGAAGGGCAAGGGAGCGGCGCGATTTGTTCTTACGGATCTCCACCCTCGCTTGGAGGAATGGTCCGCCATCAGCAGACGTCAGGAAAATATCTCGTTCATCTCCGAGAGTATGGACGCTGTGGAATGTGAGAGAGTGGCCCCGGAGAACCGGAAGGAGTGCAGAATCTTCAATTTGTGTTTTCATCATTTCGATGATTTGCTTGCGTCCACTATATTGCGGAAGGCGACAGAGTCTGCCGATTCTTTTATGTAGGTTCTTCAACTCATATTAGACGAAGAGAAGTGAAATACTAAAACTTGGACTGGTAGAATCTTCGAATTTGCCCAGCGCAATTTCACTTCCTTGCTTAGCATCCCAGTCATGTTTCTTTTCCCATTTTGGTATACGCTTTGTCGGTATTGGAATTCCCCTCGGCATCTGTTCTTCACATATGTTCTTCCTTTGTTACCTTTCCTTATGTCCTTTGATTGCATGGTGTCAATAATGCGTTGTCGGACACCGGAAGAGATTCGAGCGCTGTTGGATCGACAGGACTTGGACCTCAGTGACTGGGAATTTAAAAGCGGGCACCGTATGGTATTCGCACCGTTTGTATCCGTCTACTACTACGTCGGAGTAAGAAAGGAACACTTGCAAGATTGACCCCAAAAGCAATCAGGTGGCAGTTATGCAATTCCAATGGTCGTCTATCCAGTCATGATGTTGCACCGTATTTACGCTTCTTTTATCCGTATCTTACACTCTTCTATAGCATCGTATGCCAGAGTGTTCGATTGTCGCCTTGACATAAGTCCGATAGAGTCAGTCTCATGTGTCATACCGGAATAACCCAAAACGAGATCGCGCATCCATTGCAGGATGCCATCTGGCATGTGGAAAGCGCCTCGGTTTCTGAGTGCTCCATTGACGTTGGCTGTAGTGCGGGGTTTGCGCAAGTCCTCGTAGACTGTGAGCGATTCGAACACCATGTCCCTGAGTGTTATGTCCGAAGAGTCCGGTTGGTTCTCTAGGTGCTTTACAATCGAGCCCAATAGCAAGCCCAGTACAGCGCCATCCTCCGAAGCCATTGCAGCACCCTGGGCCTGATACGGGAGCGTTGGGTGACAAGCGTCTCCGAGTAGTGTGACCGACCCCTAGTGAATCGATACAAATGAGTGGATATCCCGAGGCTGTTCATATAATCTCTAGGATTAACAAACCTTGCTCCAAGTATATAATTCGGGCAGGTGGCATAGCTTCCACCTCACCACGGATGATATACAAGAGATTAACCTCTGAAGACTATGACACGAGTTAGCGTTCAAATCCATCAGGAAAGATAAACTTGGAGATTCGTACGTCGCGTCCCAGTCCCGAAAGCCCGATTTCATTTCCTCCAAATCACCCTGAATGGTACGTGCCCCAGCAGGTAAATTGTCTGGTAGTAGCAAAACTAGGTTAAATTCTGCGCCCCCTCGTACCGGGTAGAATACGGCATGTTTCTCTGGTCCCAGCCAGGCTGTGACAGAAGTTTTGCTACAAAGGCTGTCTATCTCCGGGTCGCAGAGGGCCTCAAGTTGCTTCCTTGGAAACACCGCACGGTAGGCCATATCGCCAGTCTCGATTGGCGGACAATGTCGATCGAAGATTGTGTCTCGGACTTTTGACCATAACCCTGACCACGAATTAGTCCATAACTGTCGGGATATCAGTGACAAAATCATAGACAAACCATCAGCACCGATGATAATATCACCTGCTACTGCCTCCCCACCCTCGAGAATGGCCTGCGTATCCTGGAAATCCAAGTCCTCAACTGTAGCCCCGAAGCGTACCTCTACACCCATCAGCATAGCCCTATCAAACAGAATCTGTTGATAGTCCGCTCGGTGAATGATACTAGACAGACGTGAGACAAGAATACTCAACGGCCCAAGTGATAGCACAGAGTACATACATCCATGGAGCTCCATACGCTCGAGCGACCGTCTCATCACATTCCATGGACGTTATAAGTTCGCCATTCTTGTACCGTCGAAGATCCATCGATTCGACTATTGCTCCTTTCTGCACGACCTCTTCCTTCAGGTCAAGCTCCTGCAAAACCCGCACGCCATTGGGGGGTATTTGTATACCTGCCCCGACCTAAACATATCAAATACACCCCCATCAGACCTGCCTACGCAATTGGGCACTGGTAAATGACGCGTTCTCAATACTTACGGGCAAGAGCTCAGACTACGTTCGAGCACAATCACGTCCAGCTTTTCGCGTCGGCAGGCAATAGCACATGTCAGACCACCTATACCAGCGCCTACGATAATGACCCTCATGGCGGCTGTTTGTCCTGAGTGCTGTTATGGGGATCCCGTTGGGTATGGATGGGGCTACTGGAGGTTACTATCACTAGCGCTAGACGCGGCTGCAGATCCTGCGGGGCTTGTAATTTACATTCCATGCTGGGCAAAACATCTGCTCGGATTAGTCGCGTACAGTGCCCCTTGCTGCGTATGGTGGATACCGTATGTTTTGGCCGAGAATGGTTATGATATGCATTCAGCGCAGATAACCAACACGTTATCCCAACTGAGACGTCTTACTTCCTCTTCTAACGCGTTCTCGAGCTCTTTAGAGATGGCTGTATCGGATTTGATCACCCCGACTATAAGGAGCCGGCTCGATATCAGGCAGAATCACGAGGATAGGCTTATCCGAAGAACCCTCAGTAAGTATCAGTTGCGATTCAGTATTAGCGGGATCGGGTCTATATATATTCTCCATGGTAATTGTAGAATAAAACATTGATGAATAACGCAACTGTGGTAACATTTATTCCAAGCTACATTGTTCAATGCGCAATACCCTACGGCAGAAAGCTGGATGTCAAGTCCGGGAACGTGAATTCTCCAATATCGCCGAATAGAAAGTCATCCATCTGGGGCCCCGTGGAGTCGACAGGAAACTGGACTGGCGCTTTGGCGAATCGCTGAGTTTCATTTGCAAAGCTCTGTCCGCCCGCCGTTGAAATGTACGCATTCTGAATCTGTTGATGGTCCTCGGACAGACTATTAATCCCTAGGCTGGCAGCACAGCCGGCGAGTTTCCGACTGAGACCTGGAGCCATGCGCCGGATTGGATGCTGAGGAATACAGTTTTGGTTGCGGAACAGGTCTAGAACTGCACTGATGAGATGGAACTCATCCTGTACGTTGATAGACAGTTGATCGTGGTGGTTGTGACATATCTCCAGTAACAAATGACCGGCGAAAGCGATCATGATATGAAAGTAGTGCGGCATGCCGACGAGGCTATTTTTAAGCTGGTTGTCATTCAGGATCATCTCGTAGATCCCAACTGCTGCATCGTGGGCCATGTTCGCGGCAGAGACGAAATGCATCGGGATGGGATTCCCATGAAGCCCTTTGAATACCTGATGACCGAGATAGAGTTTGCCGAATTGGTAGTGAAGCTCCAGACCCTTTCTGGGGAAATCGCCGATGTATGCGTTTGTGATGAACAGCGCAGAGAATTTGGCGAACCATTTATCTAGCTGTCTTGAGTAGTTGGTGATATGGTGTGTAAGAGTCGGTGGCAGCTGCGTCTGATTATCGGATCCCAGTACATCTCGCACCTGGCCCATGATTAATAACAGGGACACTTGGGAGAGGATCCGAACGTCTGATTCCGTGGTCTCGGCGCGATGTAGGTATGTTTCCCAGCTCACTGCGATATCTTTGTCGCTGCGCAGGAGAGAGTCACGGTTGTGCAGGATCGAGAGATGTTGATCGCATACGAACAGGAGATACCATAATCTAACTCGATCTACAGAGGTTGTCGGGTTTGCTGCAGATGGGGAGCAAGACTCAGGGTCGCGGGCACCGATGAGATAGTCGAAGCTGCGGTGAAGACGGATGTCTGCCGTCCGTCGAATAGCATCACTGCAGAGGATTCGCGAAGCATCTGCGAGCCAGAACGAGGCGATACACAAAGCCCTGAGATATTCAACGTCGCGCTTTTCAAACAGGGACCGCATCACGAGGGAGCGGAACTCCTTGTTACAAGCTGTGTAGTACTTCTGGTCCTGGGGATCATGGAGGGCTGACACAGTGCAAATCGCGGCAAGGAGGATGGGAGAGGTGGTGCGTAGCTGCTGTAGGTCGTGATGCTCACTACATATTCCGTATAGGTAATGGTCAAGGCGCGAAAAGTACCGATGTAGTAGCTTCTCTGCGACTGCAAGGGACACAGTGCCCTTGGTGATGAGATCATCTCCATGAGTCGCACGACTAGCGCGACGACCCGGTGGTGACTCGACAGATTTAGGACTTCCGAGCTTGGCGATATCGAGAAACGTGTCAATGGGAGCCTGAACGGCAGATGGGGAATCAGGTGGTGACACTTCGCATCCCTCACTTTCCTCACGGTCAGGCTCTCCGCTTAGTGGGATATTTTCCCTCGCCTTTCCACGGTCGGTTACGAGTGGCTTTGGCCGCCCGAGATCCAAGTGTTGGCAAATGATGTCGACTGTGTCGTGCAAGTTCCGCAGGTCAGATTGTACCAGCTCCACACTTCTGATCCCAGGGTAAGCATGTGTATGATGTTCTACATCACATTTAGCGGGGAACTCACTTCACGTCTTCCACCAGCGACTGCAGACTACGATTCAACACGCAGGAAAGCGACCGGCGTCGACACCGAATACAGGGAGGGCCATCCTCCGGCATGTCACATCGGATCTAATGGAGCATTAGAGTAGGCGCTTAGCAAGTGGAGGAAGGGCCCACCTTGTTCTTCCTACAGGCCGCGCATGCGGTGATCTTGCGCGTAATAGAAGGCAACACTTCCACCAGCGGCGGTACTCCAGCTGTCTCGCCGGGCTCTTGTTGCGGGTTTCTCTCCGATGCATGATTCGACTGGGCGATCCTGAAAGGGCTTTGCTGCTGTTCTACATTGGGACTCAATCCGCTTGCTACCGGTTGTCCCGGGTTGGGCACTCGTGTTGGACTCCATTGTCGTTTACGTTTCGCCATGAATGTTGTGGATTATATTATTTTTGTTGCCACATTAGGGACAGAGAATGCAATGGTGTCGTAGTTTCTGAGGAGCCATCGTAACATCGGATCGGCCGCGTCGTAACCCCGCATCGTCGGTAGATCTCTAGCCGGACATGTCGGGGTATTCCCGATGGCTGGTTGCTTATTACTAAACACAGGATATAAATCACCTGGAGAACGAGGTGGCTTGGATAAAATAAACTCTATCCATTGAAGGAAGACCCACGATCGACACCATGACTTCCTCAGTTGCGGCAAAGTCCAGACCCCTACCCCCTGGAATCTTCTGTCCGGTAATATCCCTTTACAAAGCAACACCTCGACAAGAGATCGACTATGAAGCCTCATACAAATACTTCTCCTACCTGATCCGTGGAGGTGTTGACGGCCTCGTTCTGGGTGGAACAACCGCCGAGGCAGTTTTACTGTCCCCAACAGAGCGCCAAGAGCTAATCAAGATCGCTCGACGTGCCGCGCTAGACCTGGGATTTGACAACTTCCCCCTTGTAGCGGGTATTAGTGGGCAGTCGACAAATGAGTCAATACGCTTGGCAGAAGAAGCTCGACAGGCAGGCGCAGACTTCGGGCTCTTGCTGCCCCCAAGCTATTGGGCCAAAGCTGTATCGAAGGACGTTATTATCGACTTCTACAAGGACGTTGCGGACGAGAATATTCTCCCCATCGTCATCTATAGTGTAAGTTACAAACGTCTACAATATCAATTGAGCTTCAGAGAATAACTGACGACACAGTTCCCCGCTGTCTGCAATGGCGTGGACATGAACTCGGATGTCATGTCGACGCTGGCCCAGCATCCCAACATCGTCGGTGTCAAGCTGACCTGTGGGAATGCGGGGAAGGTTACCCGACTCACACAAGAGTATTCGCATGAACAATTCAGTGTTTATGCGGGTTCATCAGATTGGCTCATTCCCTGCCTCAGTGGTGGGGGATCAGGCTGCGTGACGGGAATAGGTAATGTCTTCCCCAAGTCGGTCGCCAGGTTATATGCTCTATGGAAGGATGGAAATGTACAGGAGGCCATGAAGCTGCAGGGCTTAGTTGCACAAGCTGAAAAGGCCTGTAAAGAAGGTATCGCACCAACCAAGTTCGCAGCAGCGCACTTTGCGGGGCCCTTGGCAGGCGTTACAGAAGAAAATGCATTTTGGCCCCGACGGCCATATAAGCCATCGGCAAAGGGTATGCAAGACTGGGTTGTCAGTGTAATGCAACATCTGGTCGAGATTGAGAATTCTCTACCTGATGTGTCTGGCCCCAGGAGGGCTCAATGAGAAACTATGTGTAATATATGAAGATAGGCCAAATAGAAATTGAAGTAAACCTCAGTGACACCTTTTGATCTACTAGTATATGTCCGTATTCTGAGAATAGATTGAGAAGCAGAATAATCGCTATGGTGCTTGCTATAGGAAAATAGACGGTGATATATAATATTGACAGTTATCTGTTCCTAGTTACCCTACTTTCAATGTGTTGTGTATGCCTGATCAGCTTGTAGTGAGATATTGTAAGCCATAACAAGCGTGGACAAACAAATTGCGCTCTATACGATATATTTCTGTATTTTCCATGCTTGAAAGATGTGTTATTGTAGTCTAGACCACTTCCGCAAATCCGACGCCAGTATACATTCGACAAAACCAATACTAGTCTAACTCGTGAAGAAATCATACTTAAGCTGCACGTACTTGATCCTTTGTCTCCAAAAGGTGTACGCAATGTGAATCCTGTCTCCACCAAACACCATACTCGGGTATGACAACTCACGGTTAAGCTTTTTCTCGCTGTTGTTCGTCATACAATATCCGTCGCCATCTTCCAATACGCGTCGTTCCCATGTCTTCCCTGAATCATCGCTCCAGGCCACGCATAGTGGTGCTCGTGGTGCCCCCCAGAATGACTCTCTACCGTCCTCTGTAGATCGCTGATCTTGGCGCTCGTCAGCGCCATCTCCAATGTCATCGTACAGGCCCTGTCGACGTCCTGTGGCGTCTAGCTTGGAGGAATGGTTGTACACTAGAACCACCCTCCCGGAAGGCAGCACATCGAAGCAAATGCCCGCATTGGGGTTTGGAAGAACGGTGGCCTGTGGTGAACTCCAGGAAAGGCCATCAGGCGAGGTTGCTAGATAAACATGGTCCGCCCATCGACTGCGAAACAAGCCAAGATAGGACCCATCTTTCAAGCGCTGTATTTCCATGTGAACGCAGCCTGTACTTTGTGGGATAACAGACTCTGTCCAGGTATGTCCCTCGTCCCTTGACACACGGATACAAGAGATATCGTTATTCCCTAGCCAACGCTCCCCTGGGTCTACGCGACACTTGAAAACGGGAATGACCCATGCACCATCATCTAGAACGATGAGTGGCTGGCGAATGAAGATGCCGGAGTCCGAGAACAGAACTTCCTCTTTTCCCCAGGTGATTCCGTCATCTTTGGAAATGCGATGCTTCACAATTGCCGAGTCTTGGTTTCCGGCGTGCTGCGACGTGTACAGAAGCCAGAGATCTCCAGCTGGTGTACGAAATAGAACCGGATTTTGTTCGCTGCGGGTATTATCGTGGGTCATTCGTATAGCTTCTGACCATGATTGCTCACCCGCCCTCAGACGGGATAAATAGATACTGATGTCTGGCTTGCCCTCCATACTACCACCAAACCAGGCACACAGGACATCACCATTGGGGAGTAACAGTAGGTTTGAGGCATGACTTTGCGCTGTGGCCTCGGGTAGATAGCTCTCTCGGTAAAAGTATGGCCTGTTGGTCTCGCGCACCAAGCTGTCTTGGGGAAGTGCTGGAGTCGACACCATGTTTAAACAGATAGACGAGAGCAAGTCTTCTTAGTATAACTTTAGCGTAACGAGTTAAACTGCTCTCTAATCTTAACCTGTCTCTTGCCGCATCCAACCAGAATGCCCCAGTATATAATGACAAGATTGCGTGGCCTTCTGCCGAGGGGCTGCCATGCAAAAGGCTAAAATAAATCGGGCCTCGTCCGATAGGTTATGCAAAGCTCGGGGGATAGTCCGACTGTCTTCAAAGGCTGTCTCCACCTTCCCCAGATCGTCAGCCCGCGAGAATGTGGGGTTGGTGTGTACAAGCTTAATGTCTTTATTCGTAATCGGAATGAACATGTAGCAGTGCTTGAGCCATAAAATGGCAGCATACCATCCATCATGAGACCCACTTCTCCCCCTTGCTGAGTGCTCACACAGCTTATGAGTTCCGAGATTCAATATTTATATCAGACTTCCATCAGTACCTGGCATGCTCCTCGTTTCCCTTACATTATCTACTGAGTACTCATAAGATCCACCGTATCAAGTCTTTGTCCTAAATACATCCTCCATGGCAGGGGGTACTAGCATCTGGGCGAGCAAGGAAGCCAGAACTGACCCGAAGGAGATTTTCAACCTAAGGCTTCTTTATCTCCTTGTATCGGTTGCCTGGGGTGGGTGGTTCTATGGCTTCGACACCGGCAACATTGGAGGCATTCTTACCTTGCCTTCATTTGAAAATGCTTTCGGTCTGACAAACCTACCGGATGCAGAGGTTGACAATCGAAAGGTATGACCGGTTCTGCTTTGTGATCTAACTGAAGTATATATTGATGGGATCACAGGGAACGATTGCTGCAATGCTTGCGGCTGGTGGCTCAGCAGGGGCTCTCTGCGCTGCACCAACATCAGACTTTCTTGGTCGCAAATGGTCGGTCTTTCTATGGGGATTTGTCTTCGTAGTGGGTGCTGCAATGCAGATGGTGGCTGATTATGACGTCCTCCTTGCGGGTCGCTTCATCGGTGGTATGGGGGTAGGAGCCAGTTCAATGCTCACACCACAGTTTCTGGCCGAGAACTCGCCCAAGTCTGTCCGAGGATCCATGACTGCAACATATAATCTGATGATCCTAGCCGGTATAATGCTCGCCTTTTGGATCAACTACGGAGTATCCTTGTGGTCATTTCCTGGCGTCGAGCATGATAACGCGCAATGGAGAACATCGATGGGAATTCAACTCATTCCCGGGGCTCTGATGTGTCTAATGATACCTTTTGTCCCTGAAACCCCTCGGTACCTGATTAACCATGGCCGCTCAGAGCAGGGGATCAAGAACCTATGCCGGCTGCGGAAGCTACCTATCGACCATCCCTATGTTCAAACGGAGTACCAGGAGATCGAGGCCCAGGTACGATACGAGCAGGAGTGCTATCAAGGTCACAGCTATTGGGTTGTGATTCAGGATATCTTCCTAATCAAAAGCAATTTTCGACGGTTTTTCCTCGCCGTTATGCTGTTCCTATTTCATAAGTTCACCGGGACAGATTCTTTGAATGTGAGCACGGCTCTTGAACTATTCCAGTGATCCAGACTAACAATATTTATCTTCTAGTACTACGCACCAGAGATATTCGAGCTAATTGGCGTTAAAGGTAGCTCCAACACACTTCTGACCACTGGGGTGTATGGCGTAGTCAAATTCGTCGTCACCATCTTCTATGTGACCTACCTAGTAGATCGTGTTGGTCGCCGCCTTCCTCTGCTCGTTGGTGCATGTCTGCAAGCAACCGCAATGTTATACCTCGCACTGTATCTCCGATTTGCCGGCACTAACACCGACACGGTGGGAGGCACTCCTGCGGGAGGTATAGTCGGTATTGTGTGGATCTACATATACGCCTTTGGCTGGTCATTCGGACACAGCGTGGCATGCTATGTTGTGGCTGCCGAGATATTTCCAACTCGAATCGTACGCCATTCCCACCACTTTTTTCATATCTTTCTATCTCCCATTGAGAACTAACGATATATCATTCTAGAGGTCGGTCTGCATGTCTATTTGCTTCTTCGTCAACTGGATTGTCGATTATGGCATCACGCGGGCGACACCAAATATGATTACCGAGATGGGATGGGGCGTCTTCCTGCTCTACGCGCTATTAACCTATGCCGGGGTGGTTTTTATCTTCTTCTGCCTTCCTGAACTCAAGGGACGGTCTCTTGAAAGTATAGATGACTTGTTCCAGAGACCGCTGTGGAGCATGTGGCGACATGCTTACCCCACAGAGGAAGAGAAGACACGGCAAGGCATTCCGCAATTGATGAAAGGTGGAAATGAGGATGACAGAGACGGAGACAAGGACCGTCCGGTTCATGTTGAGTCTGTTTAAGGTGTATATGAATTGCTCTTATTCAGCTTGAATTTTGATCGAAGTATGCAATATCACTCAAGGTTCGATATATAATTGTTGCGCTTGACGATCCGAGCAATCGTAGATATATTATGTCAAGGAACACAGTATATGATATTGAGTCTCTATAGACAACTATCTCCTCCCTTGACCGGCCGTTTTCCACAGCACCATCATTTTTGTTCCTTGGATAATTTGGGTATTCTAACCTATATGAATCGATCCGTCCTCCCATATATGCGTCTGAAAAAATAATTTAGCTCTCGTTGACATTTGTTCTGTGGTTGGGGTTTGTGCTAAGTACGGTAGAGGGCTGGTAGCGAACAGAAATATATCTCTGCTGTTCAATGCTAAGGTTGGTTGACACAAAAGGCCACTAGGATGTTCTCCGATGCGAATCTTAGTACTGTTAACTTCATAAACATCGGTCGATTAATGAGGTTAGTTGATCGGGTCATTGAGTCGACGTAGGGCCCTGCTAGAACATGAAGGTGAGTCGCTTTGCACCACCGGCGTTCTCTCCGACGCATCCCCGCACCACACCCTACACCCGAGGCAGGACTATGTCCGTCTAGTATGAACAAGTGTATGATAAGTGACTTATTGGTGCTACTCAAATTCTTTGTAGTGACCAGGTCGACTAATTACGCATCACACTATGGCAACTTTCACTCTGAACACAGGTGCTACGATCCCGGCCGTAGGGTTCGGGACATGGAAAGCGGCGCCCGGAGAAGCTGCAGCAGCAGTGAAGACAGCGTTTGACGTTGGATATCGGCATTTTGTAAGTCTGCTTCAGTTATTTTATCCTCTACTTTTTGTTTTATACATATCACTAATTTTAAATCGTAGGACTGTGCCCCACTATGTATGTGCCACTGTCATCAGAAACATGAACGTTTCCAACATCTAACCCTATCTCCAATGCAGACGGCAACGAGCGCGAGATCGGAGAAGTATTTCGAACCACCAAAGTACCTAGAAGTGAATACTTCGTCACGACTAAACTGTTCGTCTTCACTTACACGCATGAACAAACATGTCTACAATACCTAACCCAAGTTGACAGATGGTCCTCAGACCACCGCCGGGTGGAGTCTGCTCTCGATAAATCTCTCGACGATCTGGGCCTCGACTACGTGGATTTATATCTCATGCACTGGCCAGTAACACTGGACCCATCCCCTAACCCAGAGGAATATGGCAAAGAGAACCGCAAAGTCCACGCAACAGGCTGGGACTTTAGCAACACCTGGCGGGAGATGGAGAAGCTATTAGCAACCGGCAAAGTGCGCGCAATCGGCGTGGCGAATTTCTCGACCGTGAACTTGGAAAGATTGCTCCAGACGGCGAACGTGGTGCCGGCCGTTAACCAGACTGAAATCCAGCCGTTGCTGCCGCAGGATAAACTGCACGCGTATTGCCAGGAGAAAGGGATTCATCAAACTGCGTTTGGGCCGCTGGGTGGGTCTGGGAGTACATTGCATTCTCATCCGGCTATTGTAGATATTGCCGCGAAGAGAGGGTGTGATACCGGGAATGTGATGCTGAGTTGGGGGATTCAGAAGGGGTGGAGTGTTATTCCTAAAAGTACGAATCCGAAGCGCATTCTGGCGAATCTTGTGGGGAATGTTCAGTTGACGGTGGAGGAGATGGAGATCATGGATTCTTTGGCTGTGCCTAAGGGAAAGAGGTTTAATCGGCCGGATTGGGGGGCTGTGATCTTTCATGATGATGCAGACGTGGATCTAGAGGAGTAGGCGGGCATGGTCCGATACTCGTCGTCGGCTATGGATATGTTGTATCTCAAAAGGACACTGTGGCCTATCTTTAGCATACGTCTCGTTGACGTGTGTTGGTCGCTATCTATACTTTCGGATATGAACATAAACTATTTACTACTGATGTCACTTGTGATAATTCTGCACGATAGCTGGTTAGACACGCCTTAGACAGAAACGAAACATAGATTACAGCCAATATCATTAAGACTTCGGAAAGTGTTATAATGGTCCTGCCCTGCGAGGAAATGAAAGGAATGGCCTTCATTTCGAAACATCCACCAAAACAGCGGAGTGAGTTGTATGTTATTGATCTTGCATGTTGTCTATTTCAGTCAATAATAAAGGAATGGGGCAGGCAACATCAAATTGGTGGATCCCAACAAACCCTTCAAAATCGTGCAACATATCAGTACAATGGGCAAGTGATAGATAGGGTTAAGAATACCTGACGCAATAAGCTATAACAATATCCTGAATAAAAGACCAAACTAACTAAACAAATGAAACAAGCTAACGAGCCATGGCTTCTGTAATATGGGTGTCATTCGGGATGTGATACGCGTTCACAAATTTTGTTGAATCCGATCCAAGGCTGGAACACGGGACAACATCTGATAATCTGGAACAACAGCGCGGCTTGCGGGACCTCCTTGCGTTGGATAAGCCCGTGGTTGGTTTTCATGCAGAGCCGCGGTCTGAGGATGAGCTTCTAGTTCGTATGTCTGCCCATCGTTGTGCATGCCTGGGTTAATAAAATCGGGTGCAAGGCAGGACCGCTTGACCAGACCTGTATAATGACTATATTCATGACTCCCTGCAGTTACAGCTGCTGGGTGACTTTTAAAGATATCCCCCGGTATCTGCAGCGAAGCATGGCCCTGAGAACGAGGAGCCGGCTGCCGATAATGCTCAAGGCGCAGCGGGACCTGTCGCTTTATCAACGACCGCGGCTTCTTTCGGAGCCTCAGTTTTAAACCCTGGTCTACGAGTGATTTGGACAGAGGGGTTGACTCCGCCATTCCAGGAAAGCTCTTTGGGCGAAACACGGTGAAGCGGTCCGAGATGATGGACTGCAAATGAATGGCGGCACCCTTACCCATTTCGAAGAGTGTGAACTTTAGGCGAAAGTCTCCTTCGACTTTCACCGACAGGTCCCCAAATACGAAAAGGTCCATCTTGTTATTATCCTCGTCTTCAGCTCGTGAAGTGACGATACTAAAGTACCAGTCAAGTTCGTTGATGGCGGAAGTGTGCCATCTGAGGGATTTGCCAAGCTGCAGCACATAAAATAGTGGGGACTTTCGAGATAGTGCTGCGCGAGGTAACTTGCCTCCGCTTTTACTCGGACCTGCACTACCGGTGGGGGGTCGACTGGCCTGCGTTCTCTCTCCCTCCCACCGGCCATGCGTGCCTGGGCAGGCTGCTGTCGGATGATTAACTCAAACTCCGAACCGGGAGACGACATCGTGAGCAGGAAAGATTGAACACTGAGGGGTGCTACTAAGATGAGTATAAGTTAACGTCTATGGATTTGTAAGGGTGAGATATTGAACGAGACTAACTGAAAATAATGAGCCAAAGGATCCAAATCGGGAATATCCGTAGAGAGGGTTGCCAGGAACCATAAACAAAAGACTAAGATACTCAGGGAAGACGCAGAAAGAGGGATTCTGTGGTTTTGCAACAAAGCCAACATGAGCGGCAAAACTTTGGAGTTTGCTTCCTGATCTACGCAGTCATACTGTCAGAATGACATTGGTATGACTATCTGATCTCTGCTACGGTAAGCCAAAGCCGCTATTCTGCATTTCCTTTGATTCCTTGGGCAGGCAGCATGATCCAAATTCCTTGGTCTTCGCCAATGACTAACATCACGAAGTCGTTTGGTATCTTTCCATTTTTATAGATGGCGGTTGAATCCTGGTACAGGACGGCATAATCAGCTCGCCCAAAAAGGACGCGGGGAAAGGAAAGCTGGTGCCAGAATCAAACTGCAATAATGCTGTACGGTGATTTTGGTGCTTTAATTTCATTATATACCTCCTCTTTCTGAATCCTTTTGGTTAGAACAAGGTAGCAAGGTTAGGGTATTTTGGAGATAATGTGCAGGGTGTGGAAGATACAGGATCTCTTAGCACGAAATGGTATTACTTTTTGCGGGGCCCTAATGGGCAGAGGGAATAGTATGTTGAGTATTCAAAGCTTTGGCAGCTCTCCTTAAGGTCTTTTGTGCCAATTGATCGTACCTTGAAATGGCACTGATGAGGGCGTCAATGCGAGGCAAGACTTACGCCAATTTATCCTGGGGTGAACAAAGATCTACCACGCAGAGCTTAAGACCGCGATCCTGGATGTTAGTACCAGCTTCCTTTCGAGGAGAGCTTGTCTTGGCTAAAGTCTGTAGTGACATGAGTTATTCGGGCCATTCTGGGAGCAAATCATCACAGGGCACATATTTCTTGGCCTCAACTAAGCGATCGGGAGTAGAGCTATCCGTTTCATTAATGGCTCCTAGAAGGAGGACGCGAGGCAAACAAAACCTTTTCGCAATGAAACATAAGTATGATATGAAAAACTGAAGTGTATCGAGGATTCTGTGAATCCCTTTCTATATTCCATTCCGTAGTAGAAATTATATGTTTGTATATTGGACGGCCCTCGGCACCGCACGATAGAAATTGGGTTCCCATGGCATAGATAATCTGAAATACAAAATCAAGGCCTGTTCCCGGTGTTACAATTCAAATCTCCCTTGGATGTTGCTTCTCGAATTTCAACCACATCTCCGGCACCTCATATATCCGTACTGTTTCCGACGCTTCCGAGAACCACTCACTAAATTCTCGATACTCCCGCTTCGTCGCGCCCGATCCCGGGCCCAAATCGAAAAATCTTCCATCTATAGGCCCGAATCCAGTTGGCACCATATCTGCTGTACACTGATCATTCAGAATACAAATACCGCGACCGATCATAGCGTTCATAATCTCGACATAGCGCTTTACAAAGTCGGTAGAGGAATCGCCATCTTGTCGTGGGACATAATTTTTTACTTCGCTTTGGAGGACAACAGAATCAGGATCAGCGCCTTCGGCGATAAGACGGTCGCGCTCCTGCCGTGCCGAAGTCGCGTAGTCCTGGGGAGTCTCATAGACCATAGGCTCGTCGTCCGAGTCGTCTCTATAGCTCTGAGCTGATTCAGAGTGTATTATACCCGAGGGTTGGTGTTGTTCTTCGGACATTTTAGGTGTTGCGGCAGTGTCCTTCATCCTGAAACTGTACTAGTCTTCGTTATGGTTTTCCTATGTTGAGGGAACTAAATGATGGATAAAATGCCGGGGAAGCATAGAGAAAACCTGGTCTGGTTTGAGGGGTATAAATACGCTGTATGCTGACAAGGAGGGCTCAACTGGCATGGTTAGGCAGCACTGCTGTACGTAGTAGCCTTGCGCCACAACAGGGGGTCCATTGTGGAAGAGCTTAACCGCTCAGCTAATGCTTTATACCGGTGGTATTAAGAGAACATGGTTAAGATTCCATCAGAAGGTAACGTGACAAGGCTGAGCGGTGAGTAGTTATAATACTCAAGGAGCGAAAATACGCTCCTGTGCAGAATCCAGAGTATACTTCATATCGATGAGTTTTTTTTAGTATGAGCGCAATCTAGTACTCCAGGTTCAGTCTGGGCTATTTCCATATATATAGTACGTGGCTGTAGTTCTATGTGTCAGATCTTTCTTGCATTTCACTTGTACGTATTTGTGGGCAGTGCAATTTGGACAAATCCAGGAAGGAACAACAGCAACTTCAAATTAGATAATTAATAGAGCTAGCATCACGAGACCAAAGACACCGGAAATGAACATGGCCTGACTACCCAAATGAAATCCGCATCTGCAAAGGTGAATCGCTATCGGATGTATGATGTTTGTCAATGATCTGGCCCCAACAGACCTTCTCGAAACCATGTATCGTTTGTTCTGTCCACACCGCTTCTAGCAGCGGTATAGCTGTGCTAAACATGTGGTATCTTGTCCTATCATTCCAAGATGCACAGGTGTGCAGGATCTTCCTGCGGGACGAGTGATCTTGTAGTTCACAGCCCGCAAAGAAGAGCGGTAGTAAGGCCTGTCTGGAGACCATGCATTCATCACGACAAGCAAAGACATGATCCATGATAACCCTTGCGCGGTACAGAGTGTGCATCGGGACACTCTGCCCAGGCGCCCAACGAAACACCCTGTATAGATACAGGAGGAGTCCATTCCTCCAAGCCTCTGAGCAGTGCATGCTGTCTACATCTTGATGCATGCTCTCTTCGTCTTTAAAAGCGGTGGCCGGGGAAACATAATGCCACGACTCGAGTGATCTTTCAATTGCTGTCAAGACCGTGGCGTTCTGTGTCGGGGACGACCTTCGCTGCTCTGCAGCTAATTGGGCTACTTGCATCACCACCTTCACGAGACTGAGTGGACATCCGCATAGACCGAAAAAGTCCCACCCCTGGCCGTTGTAGTTGCACAAAAGGGCTTCGAAATATTCATACGGAAAAACACAATCTTCCCTGTTGACCAGGCTCGTGATCGCATCCCACCTGACCCGTCAGCTAAATCTTTTCGAATAAGAAGGCGAATTTCTCATACCATAACAGTATTCCTATTTGCACTTGTGTCCTAGTGGAAGTGACCCACATGTCAATTCCACCACACGCTTCAATAAGGCCATGTGCTCCGAGAAGATGGGTACGCCAGGTTCCGAGGGCAGATTGGGTTTCCTATAATAAATGGTAAATCAGGGGTATTTTTGACGTCTGCTGGGGCGCGACCAACATCTAGTGAAAATAGGATTACAATGGTGTCCAGGATAGCAGAGCTATGTCCAGGCTTTGTACATATCTCAAGACTCTCGCGGAGTAACTGAAGTGCGGTATGGCGATGGATGTTGGTGGATTCGCTCTCGACGTGATGACCAGCTAAAGCCATTACCGCATGGACCAGAAACATTGGTTTTGGGCCGGAGCTTTCTCGGTACATAAAGGGGTTCATTTGGAGATCGGATGTTAATGGGATTCGGCAAAACTCCATGTTATCTTGCAGGTCCGAATTAGCGAAGCATGCATTGGGAAAACTAGGACAGACATACATCTTTCGAGGACATTGTTGTACCGTTGACCAAGGGTGCTGTAAAGGATACCAGGTGGTATGGAGATGGGCACAAACGATTCTTCAGGCAGACCATTCAGACCGAATGTATTGACATCAGCCCTTCGAGCTTCGCGTTTGTCCGGAGAGGCAGATAAATGCGCAGGTATACGTATATCTATGCTTTCGTGTCGATACGGCCGCCGCTCGGTAGTCACATTGTAACTCGTACTTAAGTCACAGCTGCTAATCGTGGACCTAATATAAAACTCAGCTAGTAGTCGATCAAGGGAAGACGGATTTCCTTTTGCAGACCGTATAGAGGGCTGGTCCCGGACGGGATGCTCTAAGATAAATTCCAGTTGGTGCGGGTTGCATTGGGCCTGCGGGTCCTCGACCGTCTGACTGGTTTCTTGGACAGCGAAAAGCCCGGTTGCCAAGAGATTTGGAATTCCCTCATGGTAGTAGATAACAATTGTCCGGCATGGAGTGAATCTGGGTAATAGCACTTTGAGGGCTCGATATGCAACAGGTGACATTGGAGCTGGATTGACGATCAACGCCGATCCGAGATCAGCCTTACCCATTTGGGCCATTTACCTATTTGGGACGATTGCCTATTTTGGTACTCCGGAGTCCACTCGACGCTCATGGCGAGTACTAAAATCGGCCATAAGTTAGTTAAGGGAACACTTGCGAAACAGTATTTGCACCTGTGCCCTTCTATGCTCGGTTCAAAACTGCTAAAGTTTTAAAAAATTGAGGTTGGCGTCAGATCTCTGCATCACCCGTCGTTACTGAGCCCTAAAGGATACTAATTGTATGAGGGTATAATACACCAGTCTACCAAAATCACGGGAGAGAAACTCAAAGACTATTTGAGATGGATGGCATTGATTTAACGAAGCGTTCAGACTCTGCTCCAGAAGGTTCGTCACCCCCATTGACCAAAACTTTACTTCGTCACTTACCCTGCTGACGATGGAATCGTAGTGCCAATCCATATTACAGATATTACAATAGTCAGTTGGAATGGGCCAGATGATCCACAAGACCCTTTCAACTGGCCTTCGTGGAAGAAGTGGTGGGCGACCGGACTAGGCCTCCTAGCGAGTTTCATTTGCTCAATGAACGGAACGATCTTATCTGTTGCCCACGAGGATATTAGTGAAGAATTCCATATCTCGGATGCGACATTCCCACATTCCTACTGGCTGACCACTTCCTGGGGCTTAGGGGCCGCTCTGTGTCCGCTGATCCTATTTCCTATCATGGAGGACTTCGGAGTTCGACCTGTACTTCTCAGTATCTATTTTGTCTTTGCTTGTTTCCTGGTCCCAGTGGGCTTCGCCCATAACTACGTGACATTGATCATTGTCCGCTTCATCAGTGGTGGATGTGTTCCACTGATGAGCGATGCAGTTGCTAGCATAGCATCGAATGTCTTTCACGGCGATCGAGCCAGAAGCATCCCGATCAGTCTATACGTCACTATATATCTTGGGTCAACAAGCATAGGCCCAGTTGTCGGCGCAGCGATATTGAAGTTCCTCTCTTGGCGCTGGATAGGCTATATGGAAACAATCTGGACAGCGGCGGCCTTCCCACTCTTCGCGCTCGGTCTTCCGGAGACTCGAGGATCAGCCATTCTCCGAGTGAAGGCCAAATCCTTCCGTTCGGACGGCAAGAACGCGTACACAGCAGCAGAGCTCGAACTAGACCGTACGCCATCGTACCAAGTTGTCATCAAAAGTATGAAACGACCACTGTATATGCTCGTCACGGAATTGGTGGTTTTTGTCGCTGCGCTGTGGGCAGCCTTCAGCCTCGGAACAATTTATCTATTTACTCAGTCCGTCGAGCAGGTTTATGCCGAACTTTATGGCTGGGATGCTGTGAAGGCAGGCTATGTCCAAGTTGCTATTGTAATAGGCAAAATCCTCGGCTGTCTGCTTTGTATATCTACCGATCACTGGTATCATGACTCCGCATTTCGAAATATCGAGATACCAGGCGTACCTATCCCCGAAGCCAGGCTATACTCATCAATCGTCGGGGGTCTTCTTGGTGTCACTGGAGGGATGTTTGTATATGGATGGACTTCATATCCCTCCGTACATTGGAGTGCACCAACCGTCGGCCTGGCGATGGTGGGCTTCGGAACCACTGCCGTTATCATAGGTAATGCAAACTACCTCATAGACGCTTATAGTAAGTATGCGGCCAGCGCCCTTGGGGCGGTAGGCCTTGTGGAGAATATTGCCATTGCTTTTCTTCCGCTCGCCACCACAGCCATGTATACGGATCTTGGATTCCAGTGGGCTAGTTCAGCCCTTGCATTCGTGTCTCTGGCACTGGTTGCAACACCGCTTGTGATGCTCCGATGGGGGACGGTCATCAGGTCTCGAAGCCCGTTTATGAGAGAGGCTATTATTGATAAACGAAGGGGGAGCATCCTGACAACCATAGAAAATGATGCTGGTTGTGTAATTTAAAATACGTGCGCATGAATTGACGAATTATTTGGTAGTCGGCTCGCAGACTCAATAGTTCAAGATGTTATATCATTTATACTTGTTGTGATCCTATTATTTAGTTTACCATAAGCCTGCCTGCTATCCATCTCCTGACCACGGTGAATACAGAACGGCTCAGAAGTTATCATGCGAGCTGAACACCAGCAGGCAACCCAAACACCTGGTTATTGACTTCGAAGCCACAAGCAGAAATACCTTCGCTCTCCGTCAAGCAGTTGCCGGTGTCAAGGTTCTTCAGATTCCCTGTGGTTGCATAAGACCATTTCTGCGCACCATCCTCTTTGCACTCCTTTAGGGATATGGCTTTATCCTCCGCCGTCAAACATTTCGATGGATCAGACAATGTGCGAATCAACCCCGATGCGTCAACTTTCCATATCTGCGATTTGCTCCCATCGCAGGATTCAAATCCCACGGATGATGTGGTACCGGTAAGGCACTTTCCGGAGGCCGTGTTAAAGATGATGCCGGTGGGTGTAACAGCAGAACACTTTTGGTCGATATCAATTTTGTACACGGCGGTCGCGTGTGTGTTTAGCTTAATATGTATAGCATCTTTGATGTTCTGAGTCGACCCGTCCCACAGATCTTGTGATTTGTATGTACAATCAGTGGACAGGCCGAGTATATCCAGAGAGATATCTGTTTCGACTGGATCGCTACCATGGTTGAGGATGGTGGCTAATCTGGAACCGTCGGCCAGACTCCGAGTCAAGATATCGAGCGAACTATCCCGACTCGCTAGTGTTGCCTGTTGAGCTAGTGGATCCTGATCAACTTCAATTAGGGCTTGATTCGTTAGGTACTTTAAGTCTTCGGAGGATAAATCAGGGATATGGGCACTGATGAACAAGGGCGCCGAGAAGGATGCCCAAACTGCGAATTGAGATCGCTTTTCGTCGAGCGAAAGTCCTGGATGGTCAGAAATCAGGAAGTCAGGGTCATTGTAATACCCAGGACGTTGATACCGAGCCACCAGCGTGTTGAACCTATAGTTGGTCATGATGCTGTCCCAGGCACTGCCTTCTCCACCGTAGACGATAATGTCATCCGAGTGCCGGGCGAGCTCGCCGTATTCAGGAACCCAGTCCATGACCGTATGCCAATCAGTGAGATTGTCAGTCATGGAGAAGTACGCAGGCGCTGACTCGGAAAATATCAGTGGCTGCTGCATCTTGCTGAGTATATCGTGCCAATGGCCGTAGAGGTATTTGTATTCTTCCTGCAAGTTGCGACCCTCCTTCGGATAGACGTTACATCCATCCAATTTCAGATAGTCGATGCCCCATCCGCGAATGTTTCGGCGTCAATTTCCTCGTAGCCCTCGGATCCAGGATAGCCCCCACAGGTCAGGTTCCCTGAATCCTCGTAGATGCCAAAGTTGAAGCCTTTAGATTTGACGTATTGCCCGAGCCAGGGAAGACCGCGTGGGAACTTAGTGATGTTCCATTCGAGTGACCCATTGTCCGCGCGATCATAGTTCATCCAGCAGTCGTCCAGATTGATACGGTTATAGCCTGCTTCTAATAGACCGGTGGAAGCCATTGCATCTGCAGTGTCAACGAACAGTGTCTCATTGAGGTCGCACATGAATCGGGCCCAGTTATTAAATCCCATAGGCGGGGTCGGCAGTAGGCTTGGATTTTCAATGGACGCGACCACTTGGGCTGGAATAGTGCTAGCCCATGCAGTCGCTACGGGTACCCATTTCGCGGTGAATCGCATATTTTCGTTTGCCTTCAGCTATATATACAACTGGCTCGGCAAGAAGACAATTCGGCTATGAACATCTATGTGACACTTCTATTTACCATGGGCGGCACCCTGGGACTTTCAGAGTTATAAATCATGCCATTGTCAACTCGCCCGATAAGTAGCGGGGTAATCAAACACCGATTGATCCGATAGCTACTACATCTAGCCAGGGGTGAGGATATTAATTGGCCGAATCCGCCGATCCCCGCGCGATATCGACGATCTACATTCCTCCGATGGCACCTTCAGTGACCTTTGCCGTCGGGTATATGCATTGATACGTGTACACACTACTACGGTAGTATTAATATGTAAGGAGAGGTCGCATCTGAGGTTATGCTACCTCAACCGGTATCCTGAGGCATGTACCTTACCTACTACAGCTCACAGCACCCCGGTCGGTTAGCTTTGCTAAACAGTAGATGCCGTACTATCACTTATTTTACTCGCGAAGAAAAATATCTATGCATATAGTGAAGTCTAGAACTGCACATATTGCTTTTTCTTTTTTTTAGTGTCTAGTACGCTCGTCTGTCATCCCCAAATCGCTTATGCCACTCTGACTAGTGTTCTCCGCGACCATCCCCCGTGATTGATGAGTATCTGTCGCTTTGGGTATATTATTCCCTCATAAATCTAGAGCTGGCTTGCATAATAAAACAGCACAGTCTACCCTCATTTGTGATAATAATGTATCCACGGATAGTAGATCGGGCGTCACTAAATATTTGAAGGTACGAATTAGAGGTCGTGCAAGTCCCCATTCAAATGAGATAACTTTCACTTCGAATCCAAAATACCGAACAACGACCAATTGTATGCATCAGCGTAGCAGAAAATGCACCAGAATCCCAGCATAATAATCCGCATCATCTATCTGATCAGCAGCCTCTCGATCCTCGTTTGACCACGCAGGATTATTGACCTTTTCAAGAACTGCCTTCGTCGTGGCTCTATCAAACTCAGCATGTCCTTGATATGTGAGCACTCTATTTGGCTGAAAGAGACCCTGAACATTGCAGATATCGCTCTTTCCCAGTATTATCCAACCTTGGGGAAGAGACCCATCCGAAACAGCCACTTGATCCTGGTGTATGAATTGAATCTTCCGTTGGGCAGCAATGTCCCCATTTGTAAATTGCGGAAAGTAGCTTAGAAACTCGGGGTCAAAGTCAACACTGTGCACGCCTATTTCCCACCCCTTTGAATTCTTCTCGATCCGTACGCCACGATCTTCCAACAGTGCTGATGCAATCATCTGGTGCCCGAAGCAGGACCCGAACAGTTTAATATACGGGTGGTTGTTATACACATCTGGGGTGGTGTTAGTCTCGTGGAGAATACATCTTCTGCAAAGGGCAAACCATACCCCGCAGAACATCCTGCATCTGTTTTATCCAGGGATGAGGATCGTATGTTGACTTTGATGATCCCGTGATAATTATTGCGTCTATGTCGGCGAAAGATGTCGGAAACTCATTGGTAGTACAGTTATAAATTGCATACGATATGGCGATGTTCGAGGTATCAAGGCGCTCTTTATTATAGTCTAGTCCACGTTCGATGAGGTTTTTAAACATGTCAGGACAGGTGCGGCCCTGGATGGGCTTTAGACAGTTGAAGATGGCAATGTGCATTCTGAATTGCTGTGTGGGTCAAGCGGTACTGTGTGACAATCAGGTGGGTATTCTGTTGTGTATTTTGCTTGTCAACAGGTGACAGATGTGATCTAACCGGGAAAAAAAAAAGATCTGGGGTCAACGATATTTGGATAGGGAATGGCTCCATTTTATAGTGATGTGGGGAATAAACTAATTTAGTGATGGCCAGTGAAAGCCCTTCCCGTGCATAACAGGTTCATGTATACCTTTCAAGGACTCTGGGCCACTAGCTTGGCCTTCTTGGCTAGATCATATCTCTGACCCTGATCTATTTCGAAAGCATAAGTAATGGTGATATATAGTGTCCTACTTCACTTGTTTATAATTCAGGAAGGCATCGTAGAGACGATGTCATGACGTCTTGTCTGCGCCCCTTATGAGTAGCGAGGAGCTGAGCTACGTGATAAACGATGAATTTAGCAAGGAGAGCAAAGAAAACCGCCAAGGCCAAAGATTCTTGGCATAGGATTGTCAAGTAACAATTCATTTCTACACCACCATCCCAACCTGAAAGAGAAGTCCCCCTCATCTATTGTTACTCGATATCCATGAAGAATCTGTAGTGAAGACAACCTTCTGACTCCCAATAGCAATGATACTCTCCATGGCTCTGTACTCTTCCCAAGGACAGATTCCGAGGCTCGCTTACTTACTGGCTGTGAACATATGTATCCGAGAGCATTCATACTTTATGCTAGACCTCAACAATGATGCCCATTCCTATAAGAGGACTCATACTGATATGATACCTGTTCCTGTCTATATCCTTCCCTTCTAGAAGAGAAGGATTAGTATCTCCAGACCGGAAAGGCTGGGTGTGAGACTTGCCGAGACTCTTGGAACCATGTACAACGGACATAGGTATGATCCTTTACCTTTGGTTGACAGTTATAACCAGATTGTTGTCTACAGAACCTGTGCCTCCGATGTTGATGTCTTTCGCATGGGGCTTCCATATGTTCCCGGAGTTCTCCTGTTTCACAACTATTTTGCTCTTGTTGTTGCTCAACTCCTACGGTTGGGGAACCTGTTGATGTATGGCCCTATGCAGGTCATCACACTCATTGCAATAGCTGTAGTAAGGCATCGCTTCTACCTGTACGTGGAGTAGACTACTTGAGATGAAAACGTTGAATGTCATATTCAGATATATATCTAATCATCGGCTTGGACGTCGACATCAACTCCCTCAAATCCTCTAAGTTCGCCGATAGCACCATCGCTCAATCTAATCGGCTGGTCAGTTCACAATACCTTACCAAGCAGAATATTTCCATTTGGTGAGTTTTCCATTTTCTTCCCTCCTCTATAAAGGTCAACACTTACTGTGGAAGCACTATCATTGGAGGCATGCGACGAATTATCGGGTACGACCCGGGCGGAAAGCCATTGCTCTCAAGGACCCTAACTCATAATATTAATAAAGAAGCGCTTATTGAAGTTGTATTTAACATAGATACACTTACGCGTGGACCGGGGAGCCATCATCATAAAAGATTTCAGGATTCTCAAATGCAACGACTACCTGGTTAAGACATCAGCACGGAACTGCGAACAGGTCAACTATTATAGTATTGCTCCATAGCATACCGGCATTTTGGAGGAGTGTTTCAATGTCTGTGAGGGATGGTTGATGAAGATTTGGAGAGAGGATGGGAGGAACAAGTCGGAACGAGATACTTATACCGATCTTGGAAACTAAAATCGGTTGTTGATGGCGTCATGTTTTCACCCTCCTATATGCATGCCCCTCATTTTAGCCCACCTGAGATCACTGCTGGTTCCAATCAAACCTTCTTCCAGTTGACTTTGTATCTCGGTAGAAGATGTGTCAGTGCGTTAGGTGGGGGAACTTCAGCTCTTGGCAGATCTGTGTCCTCGGACGGGAAGGATCAACATCTGTTGTTGAACCCTTGGTGATTTGACCTACTCAAGGGACCGAGAGAAGCCAGGGAGTATGGCTTGTCCTAGTACTAACTGTATCCTCACTTAGTTTCCTACCACAGCATACCTGCTCCTTTCATATAACCACGATATACGATATCCTTCGACATATTCCCATGTGGCCATCATGTAGTTGACAATTGGACATGTTCCCTGCACAGCAAGCTTTTCGTCACCTATATAATCACTAACATAGCGTACACGTGTCACTGCACGGCCCTCAGCTTTGCGTGAACACGGGGGTTTGTTCATTCGGACTCTCAAACACGTTACGCCAGTATTCCGATACGCGATCACAGATCCCCGACTTGCCCGTCCAGGACTCGAATACATGCTCCAAGTTACAGCTAACCCATTTGATCTCCTCCCAGTAGCTCTTCTCCGCGTCGAAGCCAAACCGTTCCAATGTTTTCTCGGCGACAAGCCATGCCCTCCCATCGCTACCATCCGGCTTCAACGTTGGTGCGGTCTCCCACTTATTGCCAAACAGGTGCTCTGCGGGGTTAAACTTGGGATAATGCGCATGGATAAAGAACACCTGAGGGGCTTTCGCGACAGATGGGTCTTTAATCCGCCATTTCCCTTCACGGGTCAATCGATAATCTTCGATCGGGTCCGCTTGAACCATGGCAGACCCTGAAATACCCCCGTCTGGCTTCGCATGGCCGACAGCGGATACCTTCTCGCTGACCGTGTAGAAGGGCTCGCCCATGGCAGCTGCGGCTTGGATGAAGGTTTCTTTGTCTCCTTCTCCCGGGGCGCCTTGCGAAAGCAACATGAAATAGTGCGACGGCCCATAATAGTTATAATAGGCAGCTAGCAGCAACGTCAGGAAGTGATTTTTCTTCGAGATCAAGAACACGCCGGTCTCCGAGGAAGCACGCTCCGTCATCGATGGAATGGACTGTCGAGATATATTGTAGTACAGAGGCGAGGCCGTCGAAGCCCAGAAGTCCGGCCAGGTGACGAGACCGGTTGATGTAAACGGCTCGGTCTGCAATAACGACTCGGGCTTATGAAGCGGGAAGCCATCGGAGTCCATCCAGATGACATTCTCGAAGGAAGAAAACAACACCGCAAAAATCTTCAATTGGTAGTGGGCGATCTGCTCTGTGGAGTAGCCTTGGCTGGCCTCAATATCCGAAAGAATGACGCATCTCGCGTTATACTGAGGAAGGATTTCTGCACAGATCTTGGCCTCATATTCCGTTTCGTCCTTCACGAAGAGCTCCACGGGCAGAGTTGAACCGGTCCGTCGAAGCATGCGCAATGAAGTGACAAACAGCGGAAGGTAGGACTTCCCGGCGCTGGACACGATGCCGCTGGTTCCGGGGTTATAGGCCCTATCTATATTCGAGTTTCTTATTGCATCTACGAACTTATCATGCGCGCTCTGTAGCGGCCCTTGGATGCGCTCGGAATTGGTAATAAGGTCCGGCCGAGACACGTCTTTCACGGCATTAAACGGAATTGCTCCGGAGCTGTCATCCCTCTCGGGGGAAGGACATTCCGGGGCATGGTCCTCTAACAAGGAGCTGAGTTGTTGCCACAGGAGTGTTTGTCGCGCTTGGAGTGACGAAGGTTCAATAGCTTCAGCGAATTCCACGTCTGCTTTCCAGTACAAGTGTAAGGAGTAAACGATCAATAGCGCACTGAGTGCCAAAATTCCGATCTTGTATCGAACACTCGGGTGCATGATGCCGAATAGTGAAGATTGTCGCTGGAAAGAAGCGCTCACGTAGAGGTGGGACCGGACTCACCGGCAGGATAGCAAATTGGCCAGAACAAGAGACAGGGTTGACTACCAAAAGCACCTGGGCGTGTTTGTCCTACAGATCCGGTCGAGTGAAAAAAGAACCCAATCATTGCCTACTTGGTAACGGCTGGTTAGCCGCGGACGATCGGTCATTCAGGTGCCACAGGGTTAGCTACGGAGTGTAGCCGCGTCAGCGCCGGTTCTTGACGTGGATATGACACTAGTCCGTGCCAAGGTCGATGGAGAGCTGTTTCAGCCATGGGTCCCTTCCGCTTAGTGTCTTTAGGTGGGGAATTAATCCAATACCCTAAGTTAAAATATCCATCACTACCACAGCCAGTAACAAGTAGCGACGTACAGAGTAGCTTTTTGCTACTACTGTGCCGAGTAAGCCAACCGTCTGGGAGTTATATATAAACTACGAGTACATCTTTGTAGGTAGACAGAAAAGCGGACAGGGCAACGCTCCTCGTGGTGTAATTCATTCTAATCAATAGCATGTCTAGTCGCAAAGCTTACACGCGGCTGGGCTCAAGTGGTCAGAACGTGGTTAGATAGTTTCTTATCAGATAGAAACAGTCTAGCAAGCCATCCACAATTCAGAAAGCAAAATATCTTCGACTGATCGACGGTAGTCAGGGCTCGGCAGCTGGCTCGGCAACTCCAAAGCTGATCTCGGACACGATTATCTAATGCCGTCCGATTGGTTGGCGCCTTCGAACGATCATCCTTGATTGTTTTTCGAACGCTGTCATGACATCGTCGGGTGTTTAGTTGATCTATCATATTAGTAGCCTATGACCATTCAGGATTGCCGGGGCGAATCCATATTCATCTCTGTTCCGCTCTGTTGGCTCCAGCCTCACCGGGATATCTTCGCACACTCAAGACAGTTCGGACTTGGACTCGGCTGTTGTCCGTTGGGGTCTGTGATGACTGCCAGGGAGGACAATAATATTAATTAGCAGACACGGTGATCTACTTCAGGAGTGCCACGGATTCTTTTGTTTTCTTTTTGGAGAGCACTGCCTCCTCTACATAGAGCTATTCACGGAAATCATGTGATACATAGTCTGAGCTTTTTGCTAGGAAAAAATAAATCTCCCCACATCAGAAGCTGTTTTTGTATAGGGTCACAGTCAACACTAGTACTTTCAAGAGTTTTGTTAGATGATAGTTCAACTTGTGCACGTTCGTTCACAGATGCCCTGACTGTAGTATCATGCGATCTCTCCCGTTGGTTACAGCAGATTTTTCGATAAGTATCATTTTCAGCATTTTGCTTTATGTTCTCCCACTGTAAATGGGGTCCTTTAACCAGATCATGCTCGGTGTCTATTGACACAGTTCGATTGTTTAGAATTACCCTCCACTGAGTTATATAATAAATACCGAATGTTTCTTAATATTATATTGTACTTCTTTGTTCGTCTCGGAAAAGTCCTCGTTGACTAGTCTGGGATTAATACAAGGGGATGTAAAACTCATCAAGGATATACTCGAGAGATACACAATAGGGTTTATATCCAAGGATCAGGGGGTCTAACAAGACCTGAGTCTATATATTATTCTCTCATAGCACTACACACCACTAAGAGGCCATATATTAACCTACACCACATAGGCGTCCCACTAGAAGCATCCGGCAGAGGTATAGCTAACGAAACCATTGAAATAATCAGATTCACAGACAATAAACTCGGACATATACTGTAGTATAGACTTATCTTAATTAATCTGATAAGATCCAAAAAGATCAACTGTAGCTCAGTACAGACAACAGAGAATATGAGCAGTTTACTACTGATACACACACAATACATCATTTCTATCATTTTACAGTTCAATACAATACAATCATCATCCGTTGGTACAGTTATCGTCCTTGTGTATGTACACTAGTGCCTCTTGGCATTAGGGCTCGAAAAACAACGAAATGGTATAGAGGGATGAGCAACTGTAGTATGAGACTTCATGACTTGTCTGAGCCAGGTGTCATTTTTGCATGCTGAAGGCGTTTCACGAAGTCCGTCCCATAGTCTCTCATTTCATGTTCAAGTAACAGGTGTCCATGCTGACTTCTGTATTTCCGAGAGGTGCTACGTGCATGTGAAACATATATATATCTTGGTAGGCTGGCAACTTTGTGCTCGACAGAGCGCATCAAGTATCAGCAATATCCAATGTTGGTAATTACAAGAGAGACACAACGTACGATAATCAACAAAGCCTACGTATGGGGTCCGACAATAGGCTGATTTGGGTTTTCTAATTTCGGTTAACCAACCGCAGTTACAACGTCTAGATATGAGCCCAATTTATGAAGGAAGCCGGCCAGCTAAATATATAACCCGGTAGACTGGGCAAAGACAGATGCACCAGGTTTGAACTACACTTTCTTCGTAGCTCTGGTCAATGCTTGAGATCAGCTTGATACTCGCCACAATGCGTTTAGGAAATTTAATGTCCGTTGATAGTGTTCTTGCTACTCGGAAAAGAATGTGGGTATGGTACATTCCAATGCTAAATAACTCCCGTATAACCGTATTCCACCAAGTCCAATCAGGCCATGTAGATAACCCATCGTAATGAACCAGCAACACTGAAGAATAAGATCTGAAACTGCATGGAGCCAAGAAGGATCGACATCGGAACCAAGCCAGCGACCTTCCGCTTAGTAACGACAACTCGCCTTCCTAGTGCGGGCCGTAGTAGGGTGCCATAATCCTTACCCTTCTCGATGCCAGTTGAGGTAGCTCCACTTCCCCACACCAGGCTTGTACTGTGGGGGAAGACTTGTGTGTATACGTACAGACGAGGAGAGAAATTATTGCGGGCAGGATGGTTGTAGGACCCGAATTGATGACATTGCAGGATATTCAACGCTTGGAAACGACATAGATACGTAAAGAATGTACGGAAGAAGAGATGATGTTTATATACCATATGTCTTTTTGTAGAAATGGTCCTGAGACGTTGGAGCACTAGATCATGCAAGCCGCTGCACGGTCACCGTTTCTGCATTTGCGATACCTGCGTTCTCCACATCATCGGAAGGTCTCTTGTCTCTCTGGGAATTGCTGAGCCTGGACGTGCATTTTTCCCACCTATAAAATCCCCCGTTGCGCCCCTGGGACACGGATATTGTTCAGGATCAAACCAGTTATCATCTCCTAACGGGCATTGATATCTCTTTTGGTAACCTATTTGACATATAGCCTACTTCATCACTCTCACTGAACATACAGACAAATACTCAACATGCTAGGTACGGTCTTGGACATAGTCCAAGGGAATCCTGTGCGGGCTGTTAGTGGTCTGCTGGTCGGATCTCTGCTCATATTCTGGGTTGTACCCTTTCTATACAACTTTTTCTTATCCCCATTAAAGAATGCGCCTGGACCTTTCTGGGCCCGCTTCACCATCCTCTGGGAATTTTGTCAGTTGATGAAAGGCCGCTCGCATGAGGAATATATCAGACTTCATAGGAAATACGGTCAGTACTGGCGAAATATCTACAAAGGAATACCTGAATGGTGATATTAAGAATAAGCAATAGGCCCGGTGGTCCGTGTCAGCCCCAACAGGTACAGTGTCATCGACCCACAGGATGTGAAGAAGATATACGGCTTCGGTGCCGACTTCCCGAAGTCCGAGTTCTATGACTCCTTAGGCGACCCAAAGAACATTTTCACCGTGCGGGACAACGAGGACCACAAAGACCGACGAAGGAAAGTTGCGTCCCTGTACACGATGTCGGCGATGGTAGCCTACGAAGACGCAGTAGATCGGATGACAACTCTGTGTATTAAAAAGATGAATGAGCTTGCAGTGAAACGAAAGCTGGTCTCCATACCCAAGTTCATGCAGTTCTATGCGTTTGATGTGATTGGAGAGATTACAGTAAGTCGGATATAATTCATTGCACCGTGCTTCTGTTTCCTCGTGGGCAGCTTCCAAGGCTAATGGATTGAATTTAGTTTGACCAAAACTTCGGAATGATGGAGAACATGGGCGACACTCAAGGCATTATCAAAGAGCTGCATACAATGAACAACACGATTGGTATCATGGGTTTATTACCGGAGTTGCAGAGTACATTCCGAGCAGCACAAAGAGTCTTCTTGCGTGGTACATCCACAGGGAAACTGACTGAATACATCTGGAGTCAGTATTGGAAGCACCGCAACACCAACAGCGGCGCCAAGCAAAAGTCCCAATACGACACCTTCCTGCGAAAGGTACTTGAATTGGAGGCTGCTCACAAAGTTGGAGTCGATAATGTCTTGGACTCGTGCGGGTCGAATATAGGTGCGGGTTCTGACACGACTGGTCTCACTCTCGGCGCCGCTTTGTGGTACATCTATCGTAATCCCGACAAGTTGGCTAAACTGCGTCACGAGATTGACACCATGACTGCAGAAGGCCGCATTTCAGATCCAGTGACATACAAGCAAGCCCAGGAGATGCCGTACCTCAACGCTGTCATCAAGGAAACCCTACGAGTGCATCCTGGTGTCGGCACGATATTGGCAAGAGTTGTACCGAAAGGAGGCATGACTCTTACTGGAGGGTACTATGTACCCGAAGGAGTAAGGATTCCTATACTCCCATTAGAAATCCTGCTTCCAGCTACGCTAACTCTGATCACAATATTAGACACACATCGGCACGAATGCATGGCCCTTACACTACAGCGACAAGGTCTATGGTCCTGATGCCGATCAATACCGACCCGAACGCTGGTTGGAGGACAAGCCGCAGCCTGATTACCGAGATTCGATGATGTTTGCGGTAAGTCAAATGCCAAGTATTATTACTGTTTAGGCGTCGTTTGGCAAGGATTGTTGAAACTAACATCAACGTTTCGCTTTCGTAGTTCGGCAGCGGGTCTCGAACCTGTATTGGCCGCAATATCAGCCTCTTGGAGATTACCAAGGTCTTGCCCCAGATTGTTCGCAAATTTGATTTGAAGTTCGAAGAGAAGAAGGATCCATGGGATGCGTGGTGTGCATGGTTCGTGTACCCGAAGTACAAGTGTTGGATTGAACCACGGAAGCCTGTTGGAAGTGAGGCTTAGGTCTTGGTCGTACCGGTTGGGGCACAAAAACGTAGGGTTGTGGGTGCTTTTTATATAGCGATTGATCTACCCTCTTACCTGTTTATCAGTATCTTTTGTCTGATGCTTCTGTTTGTTTCCCATCATGGAATCCCTCCACGCTCATCTTACATGCTTCTTGAAACATAAGAGCTGTCCTTCTTTCTCCTCAGTTATCCTCATAACAACCTCATCTTCAGGGTCACAGTGATGACTACATGTCTACAGAGGCGAGACGAACAGTTCTCTGATATCGCTGAAATATGTGTAAATTTAAAAACCAAATCCGAGCAGCGCTGGGTTAACGTTTGATGGGAAAATATATCTAGGAACTAGTACAAGGGAGTATTATTCACGTCAGTGGTTGCATAAAATGGCGTATCATGAAGAGGGTAAGCAACCATTAAAAAATAATAAAAATAAAATAATGAAAGCAATTATAAAAGGGCCAACTGCTGACTATCACCATTAAGTGATGTGGACATCTAACAACCGCCATTAAAACTTCGTGACTCCATGTGACCCATACCACCCGTGATTCATTTGGGTGATTATCCTCTACCAAGTTAGCACGCTATTCAAGTGTCATCCTGATTTCCCTATTGCCGTACCACCAAGATTCAAGCAAGAAGTTATAGCTCGGCCTGGTGCATCCTAACAGTAACCCGATCAGCCGGACAGCTGGTGAGAGTGACACCATAGCGGATCTGCCGATTAGGGTAGACATCTTCAATGGAATCAAACCGCTGCAGTAACCGCACCAACACATAGCTGGTATTAATAAGGGCAAACTGCTGCCCGATGCAGGTTCTCGGTCCGCCGCTGAACGGGATGTGCTCCCAGATGACCTTACGACCGAACCACCGGTCGGGATTGAACTCCTCGGCATCTTCACCCCAGATATCCTTCCGGCGTTGTAGGACATAACTGCTATAAAGGACGGGTTGACCCTTTTGGAGGTACACTGGCGACTTGCCATCCTTGCCGCCCCCCGTAGGTAATGTGGTGTCTTTGTTGGCACACCGGCGGTTGAAGGGTACGACTGGATGGAGACGCAAGGTCTCGTTTATGAAGTGTTGCAGATACTGACAGGACTTTAGCGAGGAAAAGTTGATATCGCGCGGCTCGCTGTAGGTGCCGAAGTGTTCGATGATTTCTTTACGGAGTCTCTGGAAAATGTGTGGGTGACGGGCGAGAAGAAGGATAGTCCAGCTCAGCAGTGAGGCAGTGGTATCACGACCGGCTAACAGGACATTGATACACTCGTCTCGTAGCTCGATGGGGTCCGTCGTTGTTGCGGTGAGCGCATCCAGAAAGACATAATGTGATCGGCCTTCTAGGTCTACGGGCTTCTCCGTTTGCTGGGCCCTCTGCAAGGCTGAATGAACATATCCGTCGACGAGATCATGCACCACGCGGATGCATTTCCGAAACTCCTTGTTGTTAACGACCCAATAGAGGCGCTCGAAGCGGAGTCTAGCAGCTAGGTACCATGCGCAACGGTCAAAGCTGTTGAGAAAGCTATCTGACATCTCTCCGACATCTTCTCCCAGGGCAGCTACCTGGGTGTCGCAGCTTTTGCCGAAAAGGAATTCCGTGGCCGAGTCGAGAGTCAGACGGAAGAAAATGGTCTGGATGTCAACGTCAGATGTCCACCCATTTGACTGTGTCGGTATCGCTCTCAGCGCATTCTGAACATGGCGCTCTTCCATCTCGAGATTATTGATTTGCGTGCGCGTAAACTGGGGCCGTAGTAGTGATCTTGAATGGTACCAATCCGCACCGTCCGAGATAAACTAGATCCAGACGAAGTTCGGATCAGTAACCTGGAGAGAAAGGAGAAGAGTAGCCAGGAACACTTACTATTCCGCGACCCATCACAGGCGCTCCTGCGTTGCGGCGCATATCGCCCAGGCCAAAGTCATTGAATTGAGTCGCCAACATGGCTTGGATGTTCTTGGGATCGACGGTGAAGAAGTTTTCTCGACCCGCCTGACGCACACGAAAGGTGGAAACATATCTATGGTGCAGACTGGAAAGTAGATCAACCCGTTTCTGTGATAGCTCGGGGAGAAGCTTGTCTCGATCCGCTTGTAATGCTTCGAGGAGGGTGGAGATGCCGAAGGGATCCCGAGTCGGATACAATGGGGCCTGTTGGCAGTTTAAGGTGCGAGCCTGTGTGCATGTCGCCACGACGAGTAGAAGGAGAATAACAGGCGGGCCGCAATTATGGCGGCCACGAGAGCGGGAATGAACCACGTTTCCATTAGGGTTGTACGACCTTCGGCCATGGTTCCGACCCGACACATATAGGGTTTGATTCCAGAGAATGATCTGCAAGACTTGAATCAATAGCCTGATCGCCTACCCGAGATAAACTTATATATTATATACACACTTGCACACCAGGCTATAATTAGAAGTCCCTCGTGAGTCTTCTGTTATGTCAAAGAACATCCGATGATACCCAGTGGCTCATGGAGCGCCTGAAAACTTTACCTCAGCCATTCATGGAAAACTGAGACAGGACCAGGTTTACACAAATAGCCAGTTGTGGCATTAAATCACGGGCGGCAGTAGCAGTAGGAGAGTGAGGTACAGTTGTTTAGGTTGATTCCACTACGACCATTTAACAACTAAGCCTGCGAGGTACTTTGCCCACGGCCGCATGCGGACCGGAGAATTATGATCATACCCTTATAACAATAGCATTGCGTAGCAGGGTACTCTGATTGGCCTTAATTGATAGGGATCTACATAAGCGCTATATTATACGTACTCTGGCGGTGTATAGCCGTTGCTAGATCCTGCTTGGCATCTCTGGGAGTCATCTCGGCATTTTGGCAGTGCATCTTCAAGGAGAGGGTTCCTAAGGCGCCAAGTTTCACCTAGCCTGTCGCGTGGGTTTATGAAAGGACACAGATGCTAACATATGTTGACTCTGGTCTGCCCTGATTTCTGATTCGTGGGGTCAAAACCTGCGAAGTGCGGTCAGATACTGATGTCACATTGTTTGCCCAAGGATGGCAGCCAATGAGATGAACCGTGAGAGCCGGTGTGTGTTTATAAATGATAAATGATAAATGAACTGTATAGTTACGTGATCATGTTTTACCACCGCCTATTGAGCATGGCCTGAGCACAAGTGTCAACTCGTGGAATCAGTTATCTCCATGATAAAATCATGTGGGACTAGGGATAGGGCTTAGACCGATAAACTTCCCCACTATCCGTGTTGAAGGCTAACGATAGGCTCGCAATAAGATGGCCAACATAACTGACTACCTTATATGTGGTTGGATAGCATGTAGCTGACTCATGTGTACATGACTATTTTTAACGCAGCACACTGCATGCTGCATGCCAACAGCTGGCCAGTGTATACGGAGTACGGTAAATGGACAAGGCAGACCAATCTGATTAATAACCAGGGCGGAGCCACCTTATGTCCGGCCTGATCGACAGGTGGAGCTGGCACGCGGGGTCAAATCTCGGTGGAATGTGCGATAGAAAATAGTTTATGTCTCATGAATGCCAACTGTTGACAGTGAGATTTGCTGATCCGCCCCCAAAGTAGGACATGAAGTCTTTTAGGTGTGTTCAGGTCAACGAACTCACCTGTAGTGGGGTCAGCCTAATAAGATAAAGTGTGGCATCACGGCGATTGCTATTGGCAGGTGTGTAAGAATGTTTGCAGATGCTGTCAGCGACCGATTATCTCCGCGTGGATCCTTCCAATTGCTGCTGTGGAAGTATCCGAGTGAGGTGGAGCTGCAAGTCCTGCAGGGGGCCTAACAATATCCATCCCTTACCGCATCGATTCACAATTTCCTCGCAAACATGTATATCTCTATTGAAATATGCTCGCTTGCCATGCGCAACACGGTGCTTTACCGTCCCTGTTCCTGTTTCTCATGCTGATGTTAACCATTCGAAAGTCATCATGACGGATAAATCTTCCAGCACCCTCTCTCCGCAGTCATCCAGAAAGGAGGCAGCCCTCCAGAAGACAGCTCCAGACACTCCCCGGCCTCGGGATCAGATCCCTGATTGGAAATGGAAAGGGAGTCTCGGCGTTGTCATGCTAACAACGGTAATCAATGGTTAGTTGAGCATGCTCTCGAATCAACTCCCAGTTGCTGAGTACGGTATTCTAGGATACGATGTGAGTAACGTGGCCAACATCCAGCCGCGACTGTACGAGGCATTCGGTAACATTGAGCTTCTCCCGTGGATCGGCCTTTCTTTCAGCTTAGCCGTCTTTGCCTTATTATCCTTTTCTCGGAAGATCCTGTACTGTTTCGACATGCAATGGATCTATATTGTTAGTATTGTTGTCTTCATGGCCGGGGCTGCGGTGGCGGGAGCGGCCCATAATCTATCCTCTGTTATTGTGGGTCGGACAATCATGGGGGTGGGTGGTTCTGTGATCTATCAATCGTGAGCTATCCTTGATCTCCGCTGCAGAGTCATATGCCCTGACCAGATTAGCAATCTGACCTTCGTCGCTGTGTTCGCCACTCCAGCCGAGACACCCCGTCTCTTCGGACTCCTGGGTGCATTATGGGCTGTAGGCCTCGTCATCGGCGGGCCGATCGGGTCAGCTCTGGCCACCAACAGCAGCACAACCTGGCGATGGGCTTTTTACATGAATCTGCCATGGGCTGGTCTTGGCCTCATTATAACCTTTATCTGTATGCCTAGCAAATACCTCGGACCTGACATTCCCGTATGGTCTCGCCTTGCGCGAATCGACCCTATTGGCATTAGCATGAACATGGCCGCGCCCGTTCTGTTTGCCCTGGCCTTGGAGTTCTCCGGTCCCGTCTGGGCCTGGGGCTCTGCTGCATCTATCGCCGTATGGGTAGTCTTCGGCGTGGTGATGATCGGGTGGATTGTCCAACAGTATTGGTGCATCGGCACAACTCCCGACCAACGTGCCATTCCAGTGCACCTGCTCAGTCGCCTTGATTTACTTCCCCTGTGGATCGCGTCCGGATGCGCAGGGGCATCGTACGCCGTGACACTGTACTACACTCCGCTCTTCTTCGCCTTCGCCCGCGGCCACAGTGCTTTACAACAAACCGTCCGTCTTCTCCCATTCGTCCTAGTCTTCATTGCAGTAGTTATGCTCGTTGGCGCGCTCCTGCCGGTCTTCGGCCGCTACAACATCATCTACATCATCGCAGGGACAGTGACCATTGCCGGAGGCGCAGCGATGGCCGCAACACTCAGCCCCAATGTTCCAGAATCACAGGTGCTAGGTCTAGAAGCTCTCATTGGAGTTGGACTGGGATGTTCATACCAGCACGGCGTCGGCGTCTCCAACGTCATCAACAAAGACCTGCGCAATAAGGTGGACAGTGTGGTCTTGTTCAACCTGTCGCAGATGGGCGGCATTACTATCATTCTTTCCGTAGCCGGCTCGATCTTCCAGAATGTGGGATTCAATCTTTTGACAGATGCCGTTGGGGGTAATGGGTATTCCGAAGAGGATCTGCGAGAGGCCTTGGCTGGTGTGTCGTCTGCGGTGTGGGAATCTGAAGATCCGGCGGTGCTTGCGCGTGGGGTTGAGGCTGTTGCGGATGTGCTTGCTAGGGAGTTCTATTTGGTTGTTGCTGGTGGGGCACTTTGTTTGGCATGCGGGTTGGCGATGAGGTGGGAGAAGTTGGATTATGGGAAGGGGAAGGGGAAGGGAACGGGATCTGATGCTTGATATTAGGGCTGGTACCGGATGTACTCTGTGGGGGAAATTTGGGTTCGGTCTACATATATGTTAATGATTAATAAGTGTCTACTAACTCGGTTGCCAGGTTATATATAGTCTTTGTCAGATATAATGTCATAATCCTGATTGCGAAACCAGTTTGATTCCGGCTTGTGGGGACAATATCGCAGAAATCGAACTTATGCAGTGGGATCTCCATGCGTTGTGTTAAAGGCCTTTGAAAGGACATAGTTAACGTCACGCCACGAGAGGTACCTCTACGGCAGTGTTGAAGGCGTATTATGACATCTGTGCCTCTGGAGTGGACACTCAAATAAACTTAGGGGGTGGCGCTCGGAAAGGATCAATTATCTACATTTGAGAATAGGCTCCCTAACAGAGTGACAAAAGTCCAAAGCCTCATCTTGTACGCAAGCATGTCAATCCCTCACTGTGCAATCATGGTGTTCTTTTGGCATATTTCAATGAGATTGACCAAAGCCATTTACCACTGAGGGACCAGGGTCATCAAATATTGTAGTCAAATATATGCTGTAAAACAAGGGGTAGCTGGACAGTCAACATTCCAGATACCAATGTCCCCGCTCTCTGGCGTGGTGACCTTCGGAACATCACCGTGTGAGTGATCGGATATACAGTCGCATCAAATCTTCCTTAATTAGAAACGCTAGCTATAGTCCGTACGATCATTCTACTCCACACTGGTGGCTTGATCCTCATGTCGCATCATGTCCATATCTAATATTATTGGACAGCGACAAAGCTCCGATGGTATCAAGAGGATGCGCATTGGTCTTGTCATGCTTTCCTTGACTAAAGGGATGCAGCCACACACGTGAGGTTCTGGGGCACCTTTCACACGAATGTTGGGCTGGATATGAAAAAAGGTATGGTAGCAGAAACGATCCTGATTCTAGAATGGTGGGTCTTAGCAATCGCTCGGTGGATAGCTAACTAGCACTGCAGATCACTGATACTTTGTCCCCTTATGCAAGGCACACTACCCCTCACGGCTGGAAAGCCGGAAGTAGTAGACTTTGCCGGGCGCACACTAATCGCCGAGATAGACAGTGCTACATAGACTAGGCCTTATAAACCCCCTATGATCGTGGGATCTACCCGTAATATACATGCTCTTCTGGTCAGTGTCCGTGGATTTGAATAGGTACACAGGCGAGTAGCGCGTTTCAAGGCCAGGTATAAGTCGCACAGCAGGTTGTGGTGCCTACCTCGTCCCTGCTGCATGGGTATAGGGCATCGACACTCAAAACGTCTTTCTCAACAATTCCAGGCAGCCTAGCAGCGGGTGCTCCAACAGGGCTAGAAAAGCTCCGAGATCTCATTGGGATGGATATACCGAAACTAGTCAACCTCACCTTTGTCTTTGGGGCAGCATTGAAGTTTCTAAATTATATATCGACATCGGTATTGAGCTATCTCGACTATTTCACCACCAGTGTCCGTCTCGACGATGATGACCCCTTATATCAGCACGTCTTGAAGTGGGTATCTGACCATCATCCTCCAAAGCATAGGCTCTGTGCATGCGCACCAGAAGTGGTTACCCAAGCTAGGCAATTGAGACCAGGGCGGATGTAAGTCCTTATTTAGACAAGCAGAAAACAATGAACCCTGCCGGTGACGGACAGCCCGTGATACAGGCTGCTAAATATGTAGGTTCTCTCTCAACGTCTTACATGCTTCTCCAAGTTTAGCTGGCTTACACATGCCCATTAGCAAGTCATCGTTAATATCCAGGAGGCTGGACCCGACCTGGGGTCCTATCCCAATAAGTGAACCTTACGGATCCATCCTCCTCGGTCGGAGGTGCCAATGAGTGGGTCGGGGATGGGATCACGAATGCCGAATACAGATAGTAGGATGTTTGAACTATACATAACTTTGGAGAAAAGGGGCCCAGTTTTAATTAGCCCGCAAACCTTCTGGGAGAATTTTTCATATTGGGATCTCTTAGCTGCTCTGATCTGTGCTTCAGCTTGGGACGGGATTCGGGACGGGATTCAATTCCGATTCCCCGATTCACTCGGATGGTTATATGCCTTTCAAGATGGCCACGGACTAGTGATCGGGAGAGCCATTTAACTTATTACTATATACATATAACGGTACGTTGCCCATGGCTACCCTCTCACGAAGTACGGTACTGTTGTGTAGGTTGCATAATGGAGAAAGGTTTCTATATCAAGAATGTCTTATGGAGCTCATATCCCCACAGCGTAGAGTAAGTATATAGATATTGAGCAGTTTTCATTTAGAATATTCTATAGATAGTCAAGACTCAACCGTTAAATGTACATAGCACGGTCAATCAGTATAAAATAGATGGAATATACCTTGGTGACTTCAACATGGTAGAATGTTGCCGATAGTTAATGCTAAAATTATCCTCACCTAACCATCCTTCTTATTTAATATCAAACCCTTTCCTCCTTGCCATCAATAACACAAAGGCATAACTAGATCCAGATAGTAGACTTTATAAAATTGATTTGTTGACTCTGTGCTCGGATTTCGGACTTGAAACCCGGCTCGGAAGTACTGGAATGCTAAGTGCCGTCACCTACGCTTAAATATCTGGAATTCCTCTCAACACATTCTCTTTCTTCAGAACTTCCTTTTTGCTGAAAGTACTAACAAAGAATATCACCAAAAACATCATGGCATTTTTGTACCAAATGCTAGGAAGCAAAGTGTGGCCGCCCCGCGACACGAAACCCGATCTGACTGGACGGACTCTACTCATTACTGGCGCGGTATGCCTCTTTACAGAGCTATATACCGCCGACACCGAACTAACAACCGGTTTCTATCTAGAATTCCGGCCTCGGATATGAATCAGTGATCAAATTTGTTCGTGGTTCCGCCAAAAGAATCATCATCGGCGTACGGTCGGTCGAAAAGGGTGAGGAGGCCAAAAAGGCGATACTAGCCCAAACACACCCAAATAATGTCACCATCGACGTTTACCATCTAGATATGCTGGACTACACCACGATTGAGGCTTTTGCGTCGCGCGTAAATCGCGAGGTGGACCGTCTAGACTATGTTGTGCTCAATGCCGGCATTAGCCCTCATGCGTACAAAAAATCAGCCTACGGATTCGAATCGGGTCTGCAGGTTAATCTGGTCTCGACGACACTTTTAGCATTACTTCTCCTGCCTAAGCTACTGGCGAGCAAGATCGACGACTTCACCCCGGTGCTTGAATTCGTGGGGTCTGGCACACATCAGCGGATGCCGGAGCTGCTGCCGGATACTGATAACCCGGAGAAAGATATCCTAGATGTCTACAACTCAGAAGCCTCATTCAAGGCGTTCGGGTTTATTCAACAGTACTCATTGACAAAGCTCTTTCTCATGTATGTGCAGTGGCACCTTGTGAAGCTTGTGAACGATCAAGCTGGATCACCTCGAGTATACGTCGTTGTTGTTGGCCCCGGCCCGACTCGGTCTGCATTGGCAAGAGACTTTCAAGATCAATCCTTTGGAATCCGCGTCGCTATCAATACTATGAATCTGATGACGAAAACAGCAGAGCAGGGCGCAAGAACATATCTCAGTGGCCTTATGCTTGGCGAAGAGGGCCACGGGCAGTTTTGGCAATGGGACTCAATCAATAGGTGTGTATTGGAGACTAGGCACAAGTTTAAAGACACTAGATCGCTAATCGGAGTCAACAATAGGCCTGCAAAGTGGTGTTCGGACCCGAATGCTGTGATGCGATCGGAGCGAGTCTGGGCTAGCGTGCTTGCTGCTCTTGAAAAGGACTTCCCTGGAACTGGGAAGCTTGTAGAAGGGATGAAGGATGGACTCTCCACTTATTGAGAGGTCCTCGTCCCAAGGCGCTGTGAGACACAGTTGTCACGCTGCTTTATTGTTTGGGTGCAGAACGAGTGTCAGGGGCTGGGAATATAATGAATCATTGCAACCTTTGCATGTGAAGTGGTCTATTTGTCATGGATAATTGTTTGTGAATTATTCTATCGACCTTTGGAAATAAAGATGTACCTTAGTGTCGCTGAAGAGGTCTAAGTCCACTGTGCGCACTGGATCTTTCACTTAAGTATTTTCTGAATCATTGCCGTCCTCTCGTTGGAACTTCTATTTCGACCATCCATATTATTTGGAGACGGCTTAATATGGACTAAAATATTTCCTAACTAACATGAATCAGCGCTTGAAAACTAGGACAAGCTATGAATCAATTTAGGCAAGGATTTGATTCGTAAAATCAGCCACTTTACCAACGAGCTCCTCCGTCCACGTCAGATGAGGTGAGTGTCCGGAAGGCGCGTGATAAATTGTAAACTGGTTGCCCGCCTGTGTCTGAAGCGCGATCATTCCCTCTTGATACTCCTTGGGCAGAGTCAAGTCATGCTCCAGCACCAGGTATGCACATGGCAGAGCCGAGTAAGCATCGTTCGTAAGCTTGTCAGTATTGACGGGGGACGCAGTGAGAGTAGCTGTCCATTTTTCCGCGGACTCAGCGTCAAGACCATTGAAGAAATAGCGGGGGGCATCAACCGGGGTGCCAAGGCCCTTGACGCCGTGTTTCTGGTTTATTTAGCTTCTGATCTATCTTCTATCATCAACTGACACATACGTGGAATTTCATAAATGGTGGAGTGAAGATCGTGCCGTCTTTCGGCTGGAAAAAACTATGGATGGACTCGCCGACGGGGACAACGAAAGCACCCATGTAGAAGATGCCAACCAGGCCTCCTTTCTTGCCCTCACTCTGGCGAGACGTAGCTTGCAGTTCTGGGACGGCTGCCTGGGTCGCAACCCAGCCACCGGATGAATGTGCTACTAACAGGACGAGTTTCCCATCTTGGTTCACCAACTTGTCTAGAAGTTTGACAACGACGTTGACATCGTCGGTGTCGGTGGGGTAGCCCTCTGCTGGAGGCCCGATGTCGAAATCCGGGTTGTTTATATCCCCCACGTTGAGCTTGCTGAGATCACACGTTGGCCGGTAAGGACAGTAGGCTTCGAATCCTTGGGCCTGTAGCTGCTCGATGAAGGGTTCATACGGGGCGGGGCTGTGATATGAGCCATGGCAGATGACAATCGCGGGCTTCATCTTAATGCTTATTAGAAATATCAATCTTGGAAGGTTATGGCTTGGCGGGGATGAGTATGGCTGCAAAGTTCGATAAGCTCATAGCAGATGAACGGAACACGGCGACGTATTTATATTTCCAGAAGAGTCGCAGGTATGCGTGGGGGCCAAGAAAGCTCGCTGGAAAACTGTGCACTTGCAGGGATAAAGTGCACATCTTTGTTTGGTTAACGCATAGCCCCCGAGTGTCAAGGGGTTAGCTGATAGAACCTTGCCCTAAGTTACATGTGAACAGGGATAGGCCAAGGTATCATAGGCCATTGCGCCGCGATGCAGGGGTTCACATATTTATAGCGCATCTGTCCCTCCAATCAACCATTCATAAACTTCCAGGTGGATCACCTACTGGTTGTTCTTTGTTGAGGCTACTGGTAAAGTCTTGGGTTGTGTTGGTCTCCAGTCCCCGAATGGCCCAGACCCCTGCCTTGGAGGGAACATCCTATCTCGACAACGATAGTACAGACTTATGGGCGAGGCCTTGCAGTACATCTCGATCGGCTTCTGCTTCCTACTGATAGAGGTAATAATAAATATTCCGCTCCGGCTCTGAGGTTCGTCACTGATTTATTGGTAATATTCAACGCCTAGAAACATATCCAGGAGCACACACCCACGGTGCTCTCTCAACATTCAATGTAATTTCGTGTGATGGAGGCCTGAAATGAGCTACATGAATAGGAAAACGATAGGAGAAATACGTTTTAGTGAGGAATACAGGCACAACAATCAAAACCAAAATATATGAGGGACGAAAAAAGCGAGAGCGATCTGTCATATAGTATACTGACAGCCGGAACGCTATTAGCTCAATGAACGTGGTGTTCATAGTGTCCATATCGCTCTTCCCTTTCATTTATTACGCAAGGATGCCAGGAACCTCTCCTTCATAGGATGTATCTCTGCCAGAATCCGTCGCCGACCGCGTATCGCTTGAGAGGCCCCATAGAGGTAGTCAAGACCACAGTAGGCACGTTGCCAGTTGAGTGCATCGAGGTCCGGCAGTTCGTACTGTTCCAACGTGAGCTGCTTCCTGAATATTGTACGCCAATAAAAATAGGGGATTTTAGGAGCCAAAAGGGGAACACCAGCATCAAGTGTAGGATCTCCTGAGATCCAGGTAGGTAGTCCATGCATGATCTGGAGAATAAGTTCCGACGGAAGGAAACGGGCCGCGCTCGACGTAATCCCAGATCGCAAGTCCATTCCCTGTGTGAAAGATACTTGCATAAACACCCTGCTAAGCGGCATACCGAGGGATACGTATAACTGATCAACGCCATCATTTGAACGTTGCTTGTGCCTCGCGACGCGATATCTCTCTTCTTCTTGCGCAAGAAACGCTCGGAGCTCAAGAAAGCTCAAAGGATCTGCCGGGGGAATAAAATTCGCCCTACGACCTGCAGCCCGTGATGCCCATGGCAGAGCATTGATGAATTCCTTCAGATGAGCCTTGATGACATTGACATCCAGAAGACGCGTCATCAATATCCAACACCCTTCATGCATAGCATATCCAGAGGCTCCTGTTTTACGACGCATCCTGTGCGGGATTTCCAATGGGTACGCCTCTGTGAGCTTTATACCCATGCTCTCCTCCAATGGGGTGCAGAAATAAAACTGATCGCTATCCTCCGGTGCCTGGATTAGGCAGTCGTGCCCATCAACAACTATGCTAACCCCAGTGAGACAGAACGTTTTCGTCGATGTCTCATATATAACTACTTCACGTCAGCTGTGCTGAATCATATAGCAGGTGGCAGCCAAACACACTCACCCGATATAGCCAAGCCCACATCCAAGGCTTCCGGAATTCCGCATTGTGCAAATCAGAGGTTTGGCTGCTCAGATAGCCTTGGTTGTCGAGGCATGCTCTCCACTTAGCAGATACTTTAAATATGCTATCTTCGCTTGTCACACGGTCTCTTCCACCGGGCTTTTGGCCAATCCATTCTCCGCATATCGCGCAGAGTCCAAGATCACAACCCGGGATGGGTCGTAGTGACCCAAATGGAGCCATTTGTTGCCGTTTGTAATTGTGCAGATGAGGCTGATAGTCGGTTGACTGAGAAGGATAGTGTGTGACGTGGCGTAGGCAGAGCCATCCAATCATCATATCATAAGAATGACGGAACTATGTGACAGTGTGAGGTTTGCGGCGAGCCTTTGTCAAAGCCTACTGGGTCATGAGGCTTAGTAGTTCCGGCGGCCTCGGTTCCCTGGTAGGTCTTCCACTTGCGGCTCGTTGTAAAATTACTCTTCCCACTTAACTCGTAGTCCCTCTTCGATTGAAAGTTGGCGAAGTCGTTTCCCTCTACTATTCCACTGATCTAACATGGCTCACTGAGGACATGCAGTCTGGAAGCTGTAGGTTCACACTATATATGATTGGTCACAAGCCTCCCCTGATGGAATGTATACAGGCAATCCAAACAGATAAACCGTGGTCTACTACAATGGCCGTCAGGAAAAGTTCACGTGTCGGTGATCTGTTTGTCTGGTTCTTGGGCGGTTAAACTAGCAATAAACCATGTCCGTATATAGCATTTTCCTCCAGTGCAGCCTTGAGCTGGGTAAATGTGCCCGTAATAATGTAGTCAGTTCCATACTCCTGCTAAGCAATTCACACTATGCGTTACTCATAATCACTGACGTATGTATTGCTTATTCCTCTGGTGCCTGACAGGGGTCAGGTTGTGTTGATTCATGTGTCGACTTCTGAACGTATGGAATTTCTATTGCAAAGGAAACTACAGAACAGCACAACGCAGCGAAAACTGAAAAGCAGCACTGACCATCAAAAACAGGTCAGAGGTGCCCCCTCACATCTCTTATCACCTTCGATCGGTGGAATATAGGAAGTCAACTTCACCTGAGCCAACCCATATAGGTGTGCGTCATCCAACGCAGTCACCTCCGCACATCCAAGCATACCGAGCCCTTTCAGGGCCCATAGCATGTGAGTGGTGGATTCTGATTTCATCACGATTCTACGTTTAATTGCGCAATGTCAGGACCCTGCTGGTGGAGCCGTACGGGAGGTCAAAGAGAAGGCGAATCTGCCTACGCATGCAGTGGGGATGCTCCTACTAGTGAGCTTACCTTTTGGGAGAGAAGCTCCGGCAGTAAGATTATAACAGCATTCAAAGTGAAGTGGTCCGATGGGAGGGAGTCGGCAACGTACGGATATACACCCGGTGCCACCATCAAGGTTGTTCGATTGGTGTACGGTGAGTTTTTCAAGTCATTGACACAGTATTGGACCATGGAAGGAAAGAATCGGTCCTTTAGTGGCTGGAAGGGGACCACCAACTTAGGCAGGGTGGTCAATGTCGGGTACACGTGGGGAGACGCTCGTGCCAATGAAATTACGACTCTCTATAGCGGGTTATGCGTGGGTTTCGGGGCCAGTCTTGATAAAAAGCAAGCTCTGCTTAACGTGGGTGGTGTCTTCTTCTTACGCAACATCCAGCTCGCAGCCATCAAGATGAACTATCTTACTCTACCCACCGTGGAGATTCAACCTGTTTTAGTCGACAACACCACGGACGAGAATGACCGTGAAGCCCCGCTGGAGGTTCCGTGGAGTAAAACAGTTGAACTAACCAACAAGGTTACTACGTCCAAAACTTTCGTCGAGGAATTAGGCGTCCCCACTGTTGTGTTGAGTAAGGGGTTTGGTATCAACCCAAAAGACACCACCAACTGCATGGACACCGAGGATATCAGCAACTCTACCTCTTACTTGACGACAACAAGTACCGAATTGTCCAGGCCCTACGAAGTTCCAGCCGGTCGAACGTATCAGAGGACCGTGGTGTACTCCAGAGGCACTTTCAGAGTCCAATTCCGTCCCCAATACACCTTCACTCTACGTTCAGGAGCCACAGTGAATTGGCCTGAAGGCCCGGTCCAGGACGCCTTCGGTGTCGTCTCCGGAAACTTGCATGATATCCTATCTGTAGCAGTAGACTCCCCATGTGAGACTCCGCATCTGCACCTCCAACTGTATATGCATAGTTATAATCCCGATACCGCAGATTTAAGGGTCTATTGTGTTAGATCTGCTGTATATCTCAATCGTTAGTTTCCCGGTTAAGAGATGCTTGCTCTAAATTTGACACCTATATGCCTGGTCACTCACCACTGAAGAAGCAATCTTTGCTGAGTGTCCATTCTTCTCCGCTATAAGAGGAACTGTACTATACTAACTCCTGTGCATTGCTGCTTGTGGTAATATTCAGCCTAATTCTTTTTATAATCAACTTGTGTCTAACTACAACTTGCATCCGCCCCTAATCTATGAAGGAACACTTAACAAGCTATACTGTCTATAAAGGGTACTTTATCATCACATCAGATCCGCCTGAGAAACCACCCGAACCAACCACCTCAGTCCTGCTTCAACCCCACCCTCCCCGCCTTCCTAAGCCCGAAGAACCCAACCAGCGTGCAAACAATCATCGACCCAAACATCGCCCAAAAGCTCGCCCGATACCCATCCATCAAGGCATACCTCTCCTTGGCAGCCCCCGACTGATCCGTCACCACCGTCGAAATCACCTGCAACACGGCCAGTCCCAGGGCGCTCCCGAACTGCGCCGAGGTGTTGAACACCGCGCCAGCCAAAGCCTGTGTGTCGTCTGGAAACACATCGGTAATAACGATTAGACCGACGGTGAAGAGCGCGTCGAAGCTAACGGGCTGCAGGATCTGCGCGAAGAAAGCGTTCCCCCAGTACGGCCAGGAGGGTTGGATGACGGCCATGAGGAGCGGGGAGCCGGCACAGAGGAGCGAGGTGATGGTGACAATCCAGACGGCGCGGATTTTGTGGACGAACAGGCCGATAATGAGGTTGAGGAGGGCGCCCACTATCAAACTGGGGAGGATGCGGATGGATGCTTGTAGGGCTGAGAGGTATTGGACCTCTTGGAAGCTAAAGGGTTGTTAGTGGGGAGCTTTGGTGGGGAGGGGTCATAAATTGTGGGTCGGCTTACAATAGACTGGCGAAGAGCTCCATGGAGTTGAGGACGGCGTTGGAGAGGGCCACGGTGGCGCAGACGCTGGAGAAGGACGTGTTTCTCCACAGGGCATTTGGGATTAGGGCTACTTTGTTCCGCTTGACTCGGTGGTGGGAGGAGACGATGAAGAGCGGGAGGGCGATTGCTGCCAGGCAGAGGATGACGATGCTATCGACAGATTTGATGCGCGAGGGGTCTGCACTGACGATACTGTTGTCTGGTTAATTTTGGTTCGATGTTCCTTATGGGGGCACTACGTACGCTAGAAGGTAACAGAGTAGGGCCATGAATGCGGAGGCCAGAAAGGCACCAAGCCAGTCGATCTTCGTCCGGACATTGTGGAGGAGGCTTTCGTCTTCGGCTCTTTTGTTCTTGGGCAGGGTCCACACCGCGATAAGTGCAAAGAAGAGCGTGATTCCTCCGGCAATGTACCATCCTGCTCGCCAGCCAATCGTATCGACTAGAACGCCTCCCACGACCAGTCCGAGTGAGAAGCCGAGGGGTTGACTGAGACCGATGCACGAGAACGCAAGGTTACGGCCTCTACCTTGGGGCAGCAGCTGGGTGATGATAGAGATCGAAGAGGCCAAATGGAAGGCCAGGCCAACACCTTGCAGGGCCCTCATTACGACTAGCCCTTCTCCATTCCGAGCTAGCCCTTGCCCGATCATCAAGGCTCCGCTGGAGAAAGATCCGACCAGTTCAACCCATCGTGGGCCAATAGTATCCGCAAGAGAGCCAGCAAGAAGAAGTGTGGACGCAGTAGCAAGACTGCTCACAGATGAGGGCCAGAAAGCTAAGGAAGATGGCAGATCAAGGTCTTTTGTGATGGTAGGCAGTGCGATGGTCACCAGGCCGTTGATCAGGCTTGCGGTCAGAGTGACTCCGACGAGCTGAACTATGACTACGACCTGCTGCAGGCGAGTTTTCTTGATTGCTTCTCTATCCACGGAAGATACGGACGATACTGAGGACGCCAAAGGTGGCGACTCAATTTGCGCCGTCATCGTTGTTGTAGTCGTCGGTGCCATTTTGATCGCAAGAATGCTTCTGGGGAAAAAGGCGGAAATGCCTCGATACCCGTCATCGTGGGCATCTGGAGTCGGAAAAATTTGGCCCGGTTGAAAATATGGAGACGCGAGGGTTTTAGCAACTCAATTACTTAATGGGATCCAGTTTCGAGTCGGAGATTCTTTGGCCCATCTGATTAGATCCCAGTCTAGCCGCATCGAGCAAGAATATCCTCAATGATGTACTTACACTTTCACTCCGTCGCAAGTTTATCCAACTTTATTTACGCAATTCTATACTTAGCAGCGGCTAGGGAGAGATCGTTTCGGATGGTGTTCTGGCCTGGAGATGAACAGCCTCTGCCATGATCAAGTACTCAAGCGCTTATTGTGAATAAATGACACATTCTGAGGTAAAACAGACATACACTTGGGATATGTACAAGACTGGACAGATCAACATTGACTCAATGAGTCTAAGGTCTCTGCCTGGTGGTTGCGTACCGGACCTCGAATCACGCCATGCTGCAGCATTTGTCGCCGTATAAAATTCTGAGCCGGAATCCCTCCGAGTCTTGGCTCGGGATAGCCTTCCTAATTCTCTGAATTGACGTGATCCTTGGCCACTTGGTGATGATGGAATCTGCACCGAAAATCACGGAAGGGGCCAAATGTTATTTCTGGCCACTCTCCAGTGCTCGTACCTTCTGCGTATTAGGGAAAGAGACGCGATCTGTCGAAGCCTGACTTCAACGGCGCCACAGGGACGCCTGTTCTAGCCCAAAGCCATGTGTAATAGAGTTTGCCGAACTCCGAGGGTCTTTGCCAATCCCCGAATTGCCACGAGGGGAGGGCGAGAAAGTCACCAATAATCAGAATGCCCTGGTGGGTAATCTGGGTGGAAGTTCCCACTTGGCGTCGTCGTCAGCCCTAACCGCCCGCCGACTCTTTGGCACGTGCCACACGGTCGCTTTCTCTTTATCAACCCAACCCACAGTCAATGCCATGCTTTGTCCAAGCTTGAAAAGTCATATAGCCAACTGTGCCATGTGGGGCTTGTAGACATAACTAAGGGGACTTAAGAGCACTTCAGCGTGATAGATCACTGTTTTGGGTGCCAGTGGTAAACGATAGTGCAAGTTACCCTTTATATATGTTTCGGATACTACCCTCTTCCCCAGATATACGTATAGTCACCAAAGGACAGAATAAAACCTCGTGCAGAGCACTAGTATTGATTTCTTTCTCAAGTCCGAACAGTACATCTGGGCCATAGTTTATCTTTCCGTCGGGTAGATAGAAAAGAAACATCCGAGGTGGTCGTTGTTGCAAAGAGCGTAGAATATTGCAAATATCCTTGTGTAGGATCTCACTGTCGCGGCAGCTATATACACAACGCAGCCAGCATTATGTCTGCAAGAAATGAGAGAGGCCACGCGTATACACTAGATAGAGAGAGGGTTGGATGACCTAGACGATAGTCACACCTGGTGCAGTTGGCGTGTAGAACAACTATTCAACGTCAGACAGAGGATCCCAGTACCCTGAATGAGTGAAACGTTACCGAGTGTAACCCACCACACCCTAGCATATACTACACGAATGATCCTGTTTGATGTGTGCTTCCTCAGTGAGTGTCACGGAAAACTGCAAGACTGACGTCAAGGTAAGTTTAAGTTGTTGCACAATAGATATGCCGAATTTCAACATAGAGAAAAGCGTGTGGGTATATTGATTAAGTTCTTGGATAGTAAACACTGCTCGGCGCGGGAGCCATCCCACGCCATAGTTACATTGAAGAAGAGAAGACAAAGGAAATTAATATATGCAGGGAGCTGAGCCTTCGCTGGAGAATTGTAAAACAGGAGCCATTAGGAAGCAAAGTGAGGAGCGTTGAGGAAGAGACCCATGAGAACTCCACCCAGAGTGCCAGCAATAGGAATAGTCATAACCCATCCAATCATGAGCAGGAGAACTCGTTGCCAGTTCACGGCTCTCCAGGTACCGTTGCAGAGACCCACACCCACGGTAGCACCCGTGATACACATCGAGGTCGACACCGGGAGGGAGTACTGCGAGAAGATGAGGACGGTCAATGCGGCACCCATCTCCATGGAGCAACCACGACTTGGCGAATGGTAGGTGATCTTATTACCCATGACTGTACAGAAATAATAATTAGCTAAATAAACTCAACATGTTATCGGACCGACATCGCTTACCCTTCATAATGTTGTAGCCATAGGTGATGAGACCAGCAGAGATAGTGAGGGCAAGAACAGCGAGCTGCCACACGGGAACAGGAGCCTTGGATTGCTGAGCATCACCAGTCTTCCAGGCAGAGTACATCACCGCCCATGGACCCACGGAGTTTCCAATGTCGTTGGCGCCGTGAGCGAAGGAGGCCGTGCACGCGGTCAGAACCTGAACGAACGAGTAGGTGTGTTCCACTTCATTGGGATACTTCGGGGCGTGTGCGTATACCCGGGCCATACGCTCACCCTCCGGGGTGCCATGAATACCCGATTGAGCGGCGTGGATATCGTAATTCATACCGTAGAGAAGACCAACCGTGATCATAGCGGGGATACGCTTGGCCAGTCGTACCATGTTTCGCCATTCGTAGATCTCACCGGCGCCCATGGGGTTGTCCCGCAAGGTGCGCATCGCCCATCCGAGAGGGCCACGCTTCTTCATGAGTCTGGCATGGAACCGTGCCTCGCCCTGAGCGACGAGCTCTTGGTATGTAGCCTGAGTTTCGGCCATGACGAGCGCCTTTTCCTTGGTATGGGTTTGGTCCTTGGCGGTCTCATCCGTCGTGGAGCCAGCAGTCGAGGGAACGGATGTCATATCATCGTGCTCATCCTGGACGACGGCGTAGTCGGGAACCTTGGCTTGTTCTCCCACGTTGGGGGACTGGCGCGTGAGGAGGAGGGGGCCAAGGATGAACATCCACCACTTCACATCCTGGTCTTTCTTGATCACCCGCGCATGCACAAAGGGAACGAAGAAGATAGCCGATAGCAGAGCAACACCACCACCACAGCCCATGGTCACGGCGGCGATGTACCAGCTCGGCTTCTTGCTCAGACCCAAGCTGGGGGAACCCTTGTACACAATGGACAGGGTACAGATGGTGGCAGCCACGAGGAACCAGAACGGAGACGAATAAACCGCCCAGGGGACAGGGTTCTTACGCATGTGGACGATGACCTTGATCAACATGAAGATGATGGCACCAAACGCCGCGGAGATGGCGGGGGCCATTCCCAGACCGGCAAAGATGGCACCAAGACCCTTTCCACCATTCCAGCCCCATTGTACCTTGGATGCCCCGGCAGTGGCAACACCCACACCGGCGACGGCAGAGACGAGAGAGTAGGTGGAGGAGACGTGAGTGGAGTGTCGGGTACACCACATAACCCAGGAGGACGCGGCCGCGAGGGCACACGCGAATGCCAGTAATTGGACCCCAGCGTCCCCCTTGAAGGCGGACACGGGGATGATTCCGTTCTTGATGGTATCGGCGGTACGGGCACCGACACAAATGGCTCCGAGGAGCTCGAAGATAGTACCCAGGATCATGGCCTGTCGGTAGGAAATCGAACGCGACGACACACTAGTCGCCCAGGAGTTTGCGACATCGTCTGATTTGAAGGGTTAGTGATTTCTGTGCCACTATGAATCGGTCAACGAGGTGACGACTCACTTGCACCGTTGTTGTACGCGTCCAACATGGCAAAGATTGTGCCGATGGCAAACACATAAGTATACTGGTCGAGCACCGCCATCTTGACAGAGAAAGTTAACTCGGTTAACTGATGCTCGTCAAATGGAAGGAGATGAGATGTGCGTAGAGAAGGAAAAGAGAAAGAAGAAGGACCAAGACGACAGGAGACAAGGTTTTATGTAGGTGGCCGTCGGTCTAGTGATGTATATGAAAAGTGGGACGGCGTCCAACGCAGGCGTTCACTACCCAGTGGCAACCCCAAGACGCTAGTCCACTTAGCTGTACGGTCAAGCCCCGACGGTGGAAAGTTTCAGATACGATGGGGGTTTCTTGTCAGCATTCAAGACTTCTAGGCAGTGGAAAGCGTGGTCGGCACCCACGTGGCCCCTGACTTCGACATGCAACCCGGGATGAGCGTAAAAGAAATTGAATTGAATCAATTCAGCGGATCAGGGAGATGAAACGAAAGAGATAGAATTGGATGTCTACACGGAAGTTAGCCCTGCGAGGAACAGACGCGAGAAATTCTCCGACTCGGGCCCTATCAGCGCTGGTACTCAATCACCTCCTCCCTCCGACACTAGTAGCCCCGTTACTACAGGTAATCCTCCCGTACGGTTCTCGTCTGTGACAGACCATCGTTGTCTCACCTCGTCGCCCATAAGGCAATACGAGGGAGCCTTTTCCACCGCATGACGGTGGCATTGCATCTAGACGGTGGTCTCCAGCCCGGACACGTTCCTCGCTCGCGGAGTCTGATTCGTAGCCGGGGTCTCACAGTGCAGTTGCGCCCGTGGCTTGGAATTGACCAGAGCTTCATCCATGACCGGCGTCCTTGGCACCCTTGGCAGAGGTCAATGGCTATCTTTATACGACGGCGCGCTGCGATACAACCTGAATATCTAATATCTTCCCTCCGGGACAGGGCTTGGCATGGGAGCTGGCCTGATCCAATCAACGGGCCCACCACTCCCACGAGCTCCGTCTCGACTCCCCGCTTGGTCCATGCGCGGCCGTGGCCAAGACTCCCTCCCATGCGTGATTTAATTAAGCCTTGTTTTACCATTGGCTGCAGGCTCGGCAGTCCCTAAGGAACCGTTCCATTCATCTTCTTCCACTTGATCTCATCCCGGTTCTGGAAACTGTCACAAGTTCTTTTTGGTACTAGTAATTAGTAGGAACCTTCCATGACCGCATCCGGATGTCAACCTCTGCGGTCCCTGGTTCCATCTTGGGAAGACACGTGCCTCGACCGTGCTATCAGTATGGGCCTACAGAGAATAGTATACGAGGTATTTGGAGGTACTATCAAGATCACGAGATGCTGTTTTTCGAATTATAATTGTAGTGAGTATTCATGATCAATGGTCTTGGACTGTCTTTTTTTCTTCTTTTTCTTTTCTTTTCTTTTTTTAACTTTACCATTATCCTAGTAGATAGAAGACTGGATTCCATGTCCAGGGTCATACAATTGACCTCCCCCACGTGCCCTTGACTTTCCCTGCTGCTCGCTCGATTCCCAACTACGGCACGTGCCCCTGTTTCATGAACCAGTTCCTCCAGAACCCGTTGAGTAATAAAGGGTCGAGCCACCGACTATCAGTTCCACCTATCATGTATATCATTATAACAGGTGCATCAATTGGATCCACTTCATTTGTGCGCCCCCATCATCGCTTCCACACTGCGGCCCTGCATCTGGATTGCTTCTAGCCTGTCCGCTCCGTCTTCGCTGCGCCTGACGACTGGTGCCTTCAGCGTTGAATTTGCCACAAGACTCACAGTAGTGTTGTTGGTGGGATCGCTAAGCTGGCCATTTTATTCGTCAGACTGAGCCACAAGATGATCGTGGCATATGGACTCGACAGGATTGATGGGACCTTTTGCCCTGCCGCTCCCCTGACGTGTTCTTTCATGGTGTCACCACAAAAACCTTGGGATGCCTTGGCTGCGTCGTGTGGCACATCCTCTACGCTTTCTAGTGATACTCGATGACCGAGTTCCTGCTCCTTCAGCCTTGCAGAGACCCGATCTGGTGCCACATCATGTTTCTAGAATGAAAAACTGTGTTGCCTGGGTCAGCCGCATGCCTCCCGGGCAACAAACGTATGCCAATGCCCTAGACGGGATAAAGCCCCTTTGCTGTACAGTGTTCCTACCCATTTCCGAGAAGCAATGATAATACTGCGATTCAATGGGATTCCTATCGGCTTTGCCGGTTTCGTATGTTCGTTGGTCGCAAAGAAGACATCGGACACTACTAGACAGGGTTGCACTGTCATTGGCACCATGCCATCAATCCCTCTTTCTCACTGACGCCACTACAGGTCCCATTTGTGCGCGTATTACGCTAAATTCCTAAATAGCATGATGATGTGAAAAGGAGCCGTCGATCCGCCACCTGAATGCGCCACCTAGACGGTCGCCAGGACGGTCATCAATCGAAATTACTCAAGGCAACGCAGAGATTTTCTGTCCATTCGAATGCCCTCTTGGACTGTATCCCCGGGGTCGCACCAGCCTTCCTGAATACTATACGAATACTAATACCTCTCATACTGAACTACAGATAAACTCTTCTTCCCCCAGCAGTTCGACCATCCTCCAAGATATTGGATTGCTCATGTGAGACCCGTCCCAGCCGCTCGAACGTGGTTCAGCATCGCCGCGCGGCGGAGTTCGCGATCTGTGATAGTCGACACTGATCATGATAATGTGTCAGCCTCCCCTCTAACCCCAATTTCGACGCTTGGAATTTTTTCCACATATCGTACGCAACTTCGAAACTCTGGATAAAACATTTAAGGCCGCTCGTCAAGCATCGTGCCTGAGAGGTCCTCAATGGTTGATGCAGCGTATCCGATCACACAGATGTTACTGCCCGGTGGGATGCCGTCAGCGACTAGGAGTTGGCAATTATAATCCCGTCTGTCAGGTGGTTCTGCTAACCCGATCCAAGCATACTCTGTCAGTGATACGGACATCAATTTCGAACCTTGTACTGACGTAGTATATCTTCGGTGCATGTTCATGAGTGGCTTTGCATAGCTCTCGGACATCTTGTGTAAGGCACGCAGCGACCTTGGGCTATCCAGTGTGCTACTTAGTACATTGTAGGGCCCGCGAGAGGTATATCAGGGGTAATATTGGTCCTTTAATCAACGGCCTGGCATCGCTAACCCCTAGATTAGGTGTCTTAGAACTTGTAGGTTCTGTTTTTACACAACGAAAAGTAAATCCTTCTCGAACCCAGATAGTGGCATGGAGGGCTTTTTCTTAATGCGATCCAGCTCCTAGGTATTGCCAATCATGGAAAGCTGTGAACTGTATTTGTGCCACTCACAAAGGGTAAATTCTCCGTATCCTACACTTGCCTAGTTGCATGGACCCGTGCACCACGTCAGATACCATTCCATATTCCATATTCATATACTAGATATCGATTCCTTTCTCTCCTTCCATTTCTTCGTTCTGTTTTATTGCTTTTCTAAATTCTATGGACACCTTTTTCTTTTTTTTTTTTTTTTTTTTTTCCCTCTACTTTTCCCTCTTGCCTCTTCCATTTTGTTTACGAGCAATCCTCTCCCCAGACTGTTAAGTTCTGTATGACGACGTCTTAACAAGGACCGGTGGACTTCACTAGGAAAGTAGGAAATTATATTGACAGTGGGCAGGAGCGCCGCGTTGGTTATGTATCTATTCGTGTTGATTCTTCATATGCTATCAACCTGTTGAGTAAATACACTAGCAGCACTCCAAACTATTCTATCAAGAAACTCTGTAGAGTGGACTGATTACTATTCCGGCAACATAATTTTCACCTCCGATAGTTCGAGGCAGTAGGTAAACTCAATATATATATCTGCAAGGGAACAGACACGTGATGCCATGGTACAACCAGCGTTGTCCTACAGAGAAGCAACCCAAATACACAAGTACAGCTGAGGAAGACAGGGAGTAAGTACATAAAGAACGTTTTCATTTTCCTTGAATTAGATTAACAAGGACATAGAACAAAAGTATCAACATAAGGATTTGCCAAGACAGCCTCCCGCCCGGACCAGACTTATCGGTGATCGCGCCGAAGCATCACAGCATATCTTCAGGTCGAGAGATAGCCTCACCGATATGCGGAATTATCCGTCAATTGCCGCGTCAGAGAGACAAAAAGGCACGTGAGAGAGACTTGTCCGCAAGAAAGGCCGAATTTCAGGCCGCAAACAAGGCGAGACTAGCCCTGGCAACCCCGCACGCTCTGGCCCCCTGAGATTGGTCAATGTCACCTTATCCCGGCGATCTTGCTCGAATCTGGCCGAAAGCCCACTTGGAATCCGGGGTAGTTGGGGTATTGCCCTTCCTCAACAACTCGCGTTTAGTTCCCTTGCAGTTAATTTGAATTGATATTGTCGTGACAAAGTCATGATATGTGAGATGCCAGCCGCTGTCCTTTCCATTCGCATCCTATTCCGGTGTTCTTCGCTCAACATGACATACCTCACCAAGCAAGGGACAATATCTCTCGCTGAACTTGGCACAAGCGCCACAGCTGAACGATACTACGCAAAGCTTGGCTCACGAGGGGTGACCCCACGTTCCGAGGGCAAGGTTGGGGACGCGGGCTAGCTTGAGAGATAGTTAGTTACGAATGTTGTGTTTATAAGCAGGTTGGGACCCTTTGTGTTCCCGCACGATTGCTCCGCTAATTTGAGTTCCTGCTGTCCGACAGATTTCCTTACCTCTCCTTTCAATATGCATAGTCAACCTTCGTCAGACCAGGAGAAGCCGTCGAGCTCCGCCGTGGAAAATGTAGCCGAAAGCTCCCTGGAAGTTGTGGACGAAAAACGGCTACATGATGAGGCACTGCCCGCGTATAGTGTCGAGATGGAGAATCGAATCCTCCACAAGATGGATCTTCGTATCATTCCAATGCTGGCCGTGCTGTATCTGCTCGCCTTCCTGGATCGGGGGAATATTGGCAATGCCAAAATCGAGGGATTGCTGGACGATTTGAATATAACGGGGCCGCAGTACAATTGGTGTTGTATGCACTTCCTCCCTACTCATCTAATGAAGCATGAGGAGCTGACTATCGGTCTCTACAGTGACGGTGTTCTTTTTCACCTACTGTGCATTTGAGCTACCCAGTAACCTGTTGCTGAAGAAAATGAGGCCGTCAAGGTGGTTACCGTTACTCATGGTCGCGTGGGGTATTGTTATGGTATGCCATCGACATTTGTCGTAGCCAAGGTAAAATGGCTGACAGGCTCTGTACTAGACATTGATGGGTGTTGTTCACAATTACGCAGGACTATTGTCCACGCGCATTTTCTTGGGTGTTGCCGGTGAGTCACATAGCCATGTGATGCTACAGCTTATGTTTCCGCTTGGACTGACGATGCCAATTTACTAGAGGCTGGTCTTTATCCCGGAGTTGCATACTACATCACCCTGTGGTACCCTCGACACCGGGCTCAGTACCGACAGGCTTTGTTTTTTAGTGCTGCCAGTATTGCCGGTGCATTCTCAGGACTTCTAGCATACGGAATTGCAGTAGGTACTGTTTCAATCTCAATGATAGAGTTCTAGTAACATATCTTATAGAAAATGGACGGAGTTGGGGGCTACGCCGGCTGGCGCTGGATTTTCATTTTGGAAGGCCTGCTCACTGTATTAGTAGCATGCATCGCTCCGTTCGCCATCCATGACTCTCCCGAAACCGCCAAATTCCTTACAGAAGAAGAACGAACATTCGTGCTTCACATGCTGCGTACTCACAACACAGGAGGAACGTCGGAAGCTACCGAATTTCGCATGAAATATGTAGTTGACGCCCTCCTCGACTGGCAGATTTACGTGTCCATAATTGGTACGTTTTCTTCCCCCAATTGCTCTATGAATGCTGATCAAGTAGTGTACTGGGGTATTACCTGTCCTCTCTACGGTATCTCGCTTTTCCTCCCCTCCATCATCAAGGATCTCGGATATACATCGTCGACAGCCCAATTGCTCACAGTCCCAATCTACATCACGGCGGCTGTAGTCGCCGTCATCGCCGCTTGGCTATCGGATCGCCGAAAGCAACGATCGCCATTTGTTCTCTTCTTCATGGGTCTCATCGCCGCCGGATTTATTATTGTGCTTGCCTCAACCGGAAGAGGTGTGCCGGGCGTGGTGTACTTTGGTGTATTCGTGTCGGTTATTGGTATGTTTATCATTCATTTCCCACGCGTTGAATGTAAGAGTCTGACAGAGACAGGTATCTATCCCGCCTTTCCAGGAAACATCACCTGGCTCAGTGCCAACCTCGCCGGCGACTACAAGCGCGCCTCCGGAATGGCCATTCAAATTGGTCTGGGTAATCTGGCTGGTGGTAAGTCATTCTTTTCTTTGCCAAAATTATTCTCATTCCGGGTAAATGTGGCGCTAACTCATTTAGCGATGGCATCAAATTTCTACCGCTCGCAAGACGCACCAAACTATATCCTCGGACATTCCCTGGAACTGGGCTTTTGTGTCGCTGGCATGATCGCCGCGGTTATGCTTCGTCTATCATATAAAACGATTAACCGGAAACGAGATCAGATGGATGTGTCAGGGCAGGACGAGTCTGAGATGGAGAAGATGGGGGATCGGTCGCCGATGTTTCGATATATGCTATAGAGGACGGAATTTCCTAGTTAGGTTGGGTAGCATTGGTGGACTGCTTGGAGTACGGTTAGGAGACTGCTCATGTTGAACCTCCATAACTACGAAGCTTAATCTTGACCAGTCATAAATATAGAGATACGAAGCTTCATATATCTGACAATGTTCTGGTGCAGTAGAGACCCGGATCACGCAATGGCCATCTTGGCCACAGCCAGACGTGACTGTTGTAGCCGGACAACTTTCCCGTTCAAAATCGCCTGTTTGGCCGTCTCTTGGATAGGATGTGGTATATAGAGAACTATATAGTAGACAGAGAAGACATAATTCAATCAATCCAATCGAGAGTGAATAAACGTGAACATTATGGACAGTGACTCCCTGAGCTGCAGTAGTGGTCAGCCTTCCCTGAGTTCATGGTTATCCGGATACGCATGGTCCCATGTTAATCTTGCCCGTGGGTCTGCGGTTAGCCATATTCTCCGCGGCTAGAAGCGTCCGTGATCTTTGGGCGTAGGAGCATCGACATCAGTAAGGTCAACAGTGCTCAGTACGCGGTCACCCTCTAGAGTGACCTGCTGTTTTGCCACCACATATATGTCGACCAGAGCGCCCCTTGCCGTCGGCAGCTCATGGTAAGTATAGCGCTCAGTGCGGACGGTTGCGCCTTGCTCGGTGCCAGCCGGCACGACCGTTTCTTCCTTGAGGTAGCGCTGGAAGCCGTGGGGATCCGCAGGGCAGTCCGGTCTCTCCCCTTCCGGTGGGTAGTAGGTCCGCTTGACTATGACTTGATTAGGCTGAATCTCCTGGGTCAGGTTGCCCCATTCGTCGAAACTGGTCCTGGTTGTCTCCCTGCGCTCTGAACGGGACTGTGTATTTGAATAAGCGATTTCGACAACGCTCGGCAGTTGGCATTGCGGAGGCTGGCCGCTGAATTCAATGTAGGGTATGGCATGGTAGGCGGTAGCGCGTGTTGTTTTCTGAACCTCCTGCTGCCGTTCAGTTCTAACCAGAAGATGGAAATTGTCATAGTCATTCACGGTTGTAGCCCCGTCTTCAACCCGCGCAGTCGACGTATACTGGTACCCCGCCGGCACTTGATACAGGTTGTCGCCGTCGGGCGTCCAGTCCCGGCCGCCATCGTAACCAAGGAAGTTCTTCGCAGAATAGGTATACGATGTCCTGATGGCGGGCTGTTGATGGTCCGGCTGCAGCTCATGTGAAGTGACATAGGGGATTGTCTCGTACGGTGCTCCATTGGGCAGGCGATGGCCATCTGGTCTGTAATATACGCTCTCAACTGACCCGAGAGGGGTAGTCAGTTGTGTTAGCAAGAGCCACCGACTATCAACTTTCTTGTAGGAGAATTCCCATGGCGACATGTTCTCCCCGGGCGACTGGACTTGTGCCAATTGACCATTCTTTTGGACAAGAGTGAAGACATTCTCATCGGGGGTACCGGGCTGTCGAACGACACGCACCTGGCCATCTCCGTACTGGACTTCGACCAGAACCTCGGCTCCGTCTTGGATCTTGCTGAGCCTGGGCTCGGAGCCTGATGGAGTCCAGGTGAGGGCAATCGCCCGGCCATTGGAAGCGTAGACGGTGATCGGAACAGACCTGTTATAGAGACCATTGCCGTTTGATAGCACCTCTGTCTGGCCGGTTTTATACACAACGTGATATTCAGACCCCAGCTTGGTCGCCTGGAAGCTTTGAAGCTTTTGATCAACAACGATAAACCGGTCATTTATCTCGGTGGCCTTGAAGCTCTCTCCGGTGGAGAGCACTAACGTCTTCGTATCTGGGTCATAAAAAGGGAGATGAAAGGCCCAGCCAGTTCCCAGGCCAGAGTCCACTGTGTTCAGGGGATTATAGAACAGCGACAACTTGAATGAGGGCAAGTCCCGCGAGTGACTTGGTGTCTCATACAGATCCACGCTGAACGTGTATAGCCCCGTGCGCGGATCGACGCCGCTTTCTAGGAACGAGCCGAAGTTGAAGGCTTGGGAATAGATGGAGCTCTGACCGGTAGACATTGTTTTTTGTTTTTGAGTTTTGGGGTTTCGAGAAAGATAGAGTAGAGGAATAGAGAGAAACCGGGGCCTTGTCCAAGCGAGGCGAGAAAATGTTCCGACGGGGGGACAATGGGCAGGGGTAACAAGATACAAATACGAACTACCATGCTATATCTGTTGCAATATGGAAGGCCTGCACACGGTCTGACCGTGAGAATATCTACCTACTACTCCACGAGCTTGCATGACATACCGCTCTAGACAGTGTGCCATGTTGGTGCCCAACTCCCGGTCAGTCCGGTGGACCTATCACGGCATTCGAGCGATAGTCTCGGTTTCCCAGTTGCCACAGAAGATCGGCGGGGTGCATTTCGACAACACTGAAGCTTATGCAAGATTTCTTTTCTGAGGTAGCAATGCAGATTCAGATAGTTTATCAGCATACACCGATCACCTCCACGGTAGTACTGGATATCGTGGTAAACCACTTCTAGCTTAGATAGATATCGATCTACGTATTTAAATACCAGTTAGCTCCTAATAGCCCCGCAGCACTGCCTTTACGATACGTTATTTATGCACCTCTCTTCACGTCTTCAGCTATCCATGTGACAGCTGAACCAGGAATACGCAGAGCACTGCAAAGCTAAACTGGGAACACAGTTTCTTCTGTCATCAGGATACGCGAGCATCCTGATAGCTCTCCCATGAGCCACGACATGCGCGCTAAAGCTCTACGAAGTGCACTCTTTGCAGGGGGTACACCCCGACTATGTTATAGACATAAAATTCGGTTACTTCTATCTGGACATAGTAGCGATGAGCTGTCGCTTGGATATACTAAAGACAGGCTAGTGAGAACTGCAGCTGTATGATGAGCTGGCACTTCCGCCATGGCCGATCATGTCAACAAGTCATTAGAGCGGTTTTGGCAACCTATGAAATCCGCCCCGAACAGATTCAGAAATTAACGCTCGGTTTAGGGTTCAGGTTCAAGGCCTAGATCCCGCGCCGGGGAACGCAATGGGTTGGGTTGGGTTGAATAAAATTGTAAAACCCACCTGCCCACTTTGAGCGATAGTTTAAATTTTAAAGGACATTAACGTATTTCTATTTTAGTTGGAAACATTGTCACTTCTGAAACTCTACAAATTAATTCAGACTTTCAATATATTAGGTAGATTTCGATTGAATATAGAATCGTCACCGACATGGCGGTGTACCAGGATTACTCGACGGGACTATAAATCCCTCCAGCGACTGCCGTGATGGCTCGGTTAAACCTCTTGAAAACCAGCCCTAATAAAGAATATAGTTTCTAGACTACCTTTCACTCCACAAGCAAACTCCAACAGACTGTGTCTGTACTTCCGGAAAATCGTACCCCGTGTGAAGTGGAACTCTGGGAAATACCGATATCACTCAGATATTGCATGAGACGCTGTTAATCTAATAAGGGGTGAAGCTAAGTTTACAATATAAAGCCATATAGGAAAGGTTATACTAGAAGACAGATCTAAGGAAGCCTCTACTTACTCGATATGATATCGGATAGCAATAACGTATTATCTTAGTACCGTATACTCTATCCATCTCGGTGGTTGTGATTCACACTGATAAAGTGAAGGGTCATGATTACCGACATTATTTCGAAGAGGCTTCATGAGAAGTCTCAAATCAGGATGGTCAGGACTTCGGAAGGAAGGTCAAGTATGAATCGCACATCCCAAGGCAACAAAATAGACACCTTTCGATGGTTGGCAATACCATGCCATTCACTTCCCTGCCGATCATTACAAAATGTACACTCCTTGGAGCAGCAGCGATACGCAAGGAAGATCACTATAACGTTAGATAGGGAAGCATTTGTTGATATGTTCACTGAGCAAAGTCGTGATATTAAAGTATGTCATAAGACCAAATGGAAAGAGGTATTCGGAAATAAATTGTCAACTGGCATTGAACCTTCCACCCTAAATTGTTACTTCCTATTGATTAAGTATCCTCGGGATTGGGCTAGTTGATCCATTTCTATACACTAACATATTAAGCAGGCAAATAGAAAAGTTCAAGAAAATGTTCGACGAAATTCTGTTATACATAAGTCCACTGGCTTTTGAATCTTGAAAGCAAGGTTGTGACCAGAGAATGCCACTAAAAATGGAAGAACGGTATTTTATCCGAGCGCTGAAGAATAATGGTAAATATGTCGAGTAGAGACCATTGGAGTTGGAGATGGGAATTGCAGTATTATGGTATTGTACTGATAATGAGGAGAAAGCGCAGGAAGCGTCGGTCGGACTCCAAGTTCAATATCTATGGAACGGAAACAGGAGTCAGAAACATGCGTCGAAAAAATTAAAATAAAAAATAAAATAAAACAAAAAACCAGAACTAACCGGTGAAGGTGAATTGTGGACCACGGAAACACTTCCAAACCACGAGGATGGAAGGCGGGCAGGTTACCAATAGCGTCACCAGGGAGATGATGGCCTCGGCGGATAACATGGTATGGTCTATACGATATAGTATATGTGAAAGCAGTGTGGTGGATAGATAAACAAGGGGGTGTAAAGGTAGAAGTATCGACAAGGGACAAAGGATGCAGAGTAATAGGCTCCCCGCGTAGAGGAATTGTTTTGTGGTTTTGCGGGAGTATTAGAAACGCTGATTATGTACTATACAGTGTCTATGAGTTGAGGGAAAAAGGTATCTAGTATAAGGGTATGAGATGAGGTATGACGTCCTGTGCACTAAAGGTCCGACGTCCGTGCCTGGCCGTACCGGATATGACCATACGAATACGCATCATACACAGCCGTATTTCCGATCCATCTCAAGCCACAGCACTCACTAGCCACAGTCAATACGCCACGTCAACCAGCCACACCTTATGGAGCTTTCACCATTGAAGAGGGTTGTTTTGGTACCTGCAACTTGGAATGTTGTACATAGTACTTCAACCTCCCACAAACACCTCCTTGGGTGTATAACATTGAAGATAGATCCTACTAGGTCGCACCAGACGAAACATTCTAACAAGCAGTCACACTATCTCGTGTCCCATGACAATATTTAGAGAATCAGAGCTCGTATTGCCCTAAAGCGTTTGGGTTAAAGTATCTAAAGTTTATACTAACTAGTACTTGTGTACCTCCTAAGTATGTACGTACTCCGTACTCCGTATATACCTCACCTCTGTACAGAGTACGGAGGAGATACATGAAATTAGCTGGAATGCCGCGTATTGTATCGGTATTGTAAATGGAGTAATTCCACATTGTCCGGATCCTCGTGTTCGTCCGCCGATCTACCGCGAGCGAGAGCGGAGCCTCAATCTTATTGACAGCCTTGTGGGGTCCAAACTGTAGGAGGTCACGCCATTTGATCTAATCCCCAGTTGTCCAACTACGCACCCTTCGAATATTGAATAAGCTTAGGGAGACCTGGAGAAGGCGATGGACATGACGCAAGCAGTTGTCAGTACTACACGGCGCCAAACCAAGCGAAAGAGATCATCAACAGGTTGCCGCACCTGTCGGTAAGATTGAGATGAACTGGGCTCCCTGAGATCGTCAGGCCTTGTCTAATTCTCAAAACAGATCGCGCCATGTCAAATGTGATGAATTCCCCGACACCTGCAGAAATTGCAGCTCCACCGGTCGCATTTGTGAGGGGTACGATATGCATCGATTAACTTATGCACGGTCCACACTATCCCTTCCTATTGTTGGAAGTCATATATGCCGCGCACTAAACACAGATGAAAGACGATACTTTTCATATTTCCAACACCATGTTATCGCAAACTTCGTTGCCTTTTTTGACTGGCAGCTATGGCAACGGCTAGTCTTGCAGATGGTAGACGCAGAACCGGCAGTTTATCATGCGGTTAACATGTTAGCTGCCATCCATGAGGACTCAGTAGCCAGCAAAATGCAGCTGACCGGCACACGCCTGGATGACCCTCGACATTTGTTTGCTCTGGAACAGTCGACCCGATCTTTGGCACTTTTGCGTAAGCGCGGCTGGTCCCACGACCCTCAACTACGGGAGGTTACTTTAATGTGTTGCCTGCTTTTTACCTTGTCTGAATTCCTGTTGGGAAATTATACCATTGCCTTCCAACATCTGCGTGGTGGAATTCGCATCCTGAATGAGGAACAGCAGGTGGAGCCTAGCGGTAAGGAGCAGGATCTAGTGGAGGCTTTTAGACGATTAGATATTATGGGCGCGCATTATGGGATAGGGCCGTACATGACCAGCAACATGCGTCTCGAGGAACAGGGGATGTGGAACTGCATGCCAGAAAAGTTCAAGAACCTCACAGAGGCCCTACAAGCTGTCAGACACGTGATGGGCATCGAGGTTCCCTGGGTGACAAAATGCTGGTCACTCTCCGAGGCCGAAATCCTAGCCAACTTTGAACAGTTGTGTCAGAAGCAACGGGCAATCTTGGCAGCGTTTGACGAATTTGCCGAAAAGTTCGAAATGTTGTGCCAAAATAAATACTCCACACTCAGCCCGAAAGAACAACGAGGAGCGGATCTCCTTCGACTGCAATATCTCTCCCAAACCCTGACTGTCAAGATCTGTCTGACGCATGGGCCAGTTCCGGAGTATTTGACGCCTGAGTTTGTGACCCTCCTTGCCGCCCACAAAGCGTTTATCCACAAGTCACCCGAGCGGCCCTCGATATTCCTGGATATTGGCATCATTTCCGGGCTGTATTGTGTATCGAATAGATGTCCAGACCACCGAGTCCGTCTGCAAGCCATCGAAGTCTTGCAGTCGTGGCCACACTTTCAGGGCATGATGAATTCTAACCTTGTGTCTGCGATAGCAATAGTAAGGATGCAATCAGAATCGGGCCAGTGCTGTCAGCAAGAAACAACGCCTATCTCCTTTGACACGGAACAAAGTCTCACTCGTTTGTTATTCGATACATTGACCTCTACTCAGCAAGCCAGCTGCTGGCCATCGATACAATATGGTAACGCCCTGCAGGGTACGACGCGGGGTGCGAAGACGGAAAACGGCTTGTTGACAACAGTCCCGCAATGACTCGCAAGACAATACTATTGGTCTTTCGAAGTTTTGCCGGTTGTGTTGTTTCAAGTTTGCAAACCAAACAGGCGCATCTATTCCTATACTCGCAGTGATGCCGAGAGATATGTTCATCATCAGTATACCCTCAAAGATATATTCACAACAAGGATGGTCCTCGCAGATACGTAGACTAAGTCAACGAGCCAAGAGTTGTCTGTCTTCTTTTCCTTTCTCTTATTTTCTGTTTCTTCCAGGGATTGCTTGGAAATTAGTAACCAGAAAGGCTCTGCCACCCCTTTTATACGTTCGCCTTGCTACATGCAACACATTTCCCAGATTCTCGTAGCGCGTCCTTTCCCACCTTACCACTGTCAATTTCATATATACCGAGGAAAGGTGTTGTATTATCGATTACCTCGCAGCAATAAAGACCTTCTTGTTGCGGGGATTCCCTCGGCCTGGTCAGTCTAGCTTTAAGGCCTTACCGTAGAGCGACTAGTCTAGAGGTAAAGAGTCGCGTTTATGACGGAAAGAAGACGCATGTGAAAATCACAAGGCCCACGAGGGCCCAGCAGAATATCAGAACGTAGTAACCAGTGCGTCGCGACAAAATAACACCGACAGAATCAAGAGGACCAAGGCAAGGTTGTGGTCAACGGCCCATAGTAGCTTCGGCGACAATACCCAATTAACAAGGATATCCCTGAGGAAAAGGACAACTGTCGTAGCAGCCGTTAAATCCAGAATCACTCTCGGGGTCTAACACTAAGGTCATCAAAATGGGTTGCCCCAGGGAGCCAACGGAGAATCGCGTTTCAAGTCGATGTTGGTCGAACCGGGGATGCGAAGACAGGCTGGAGGATTCTCGCAAGGCAGGGCAATAAACCGAGTCCTTACATAAGTCTCCACATAGCTCAGGCGGTTGGAGTAGTATATGCTGGATGACGTAGAGCTCCTGAGCTATGTGCTGGTTTCGGGGCGAAGTTGTGCAGTGGGCCCGTTGATCTTTATGTAATGAATTCAGTTAGACCGCCGATGTGGTGAGCTGATCAGTCACATCACGATGTGGAATGTGGGTATCCCTTCGTATTCATAAATCGGGTATGGAGTAGTAGAAGACCAAAGCTGGGTCAAAATTGTATTAGTGTGCATAATTCCCTCTTGTGCCTACTGGTAATGGAGCTTAGATCATGTTAGGGCATCTCTGGAACACCATCCGGATCTCGCCCCCATAGAGATCTGCAGGACCAACAAAAACAAAGCTTTTTAGACAGCTTGATTGACCAAGATGTCTTGGACCCCAAGCTGTGTCATGTCTCGGCTATACATCAACCGAACGATGCTCTTCCTGACTCGACGTAGATCGAGCAAGGTTTGAAATCGATCGCAAATATTAGATTTCCGCGTGTTCACTGTGGGTCATCGGGGTTTGGGGCCCCATTTCTGTTTGAATGCTACTGAACATCCTTCCATGTTGGGTAATGGTACAGCCTCATGTCCGCCGTGATCCGATATACTTCAGGTCGATGCGGGACCCTGCAGCAAGGGATGGCTAACTGGTGACTGCATTACGAAATGAATGCTTAGTACGTTTCTGGATATAATGAATTGTGCGCAAGTGATAGTAAGCATGGCCGGTTCTGCTGTGGCCTGAGAGAAATAGAAATGGTCACTAACACAAGATTGGAAAAGGAATACTTCTCCAATGAGGATAGAGTCATGGATATCGACTCGGGCGAAGTAAATGTGGGAATCATCCGATATCCGACGAGATATCTCCTGCCTGTATAGGAAGGGAACTGCATCGGAGTCAATTCACCTCCGTGATGTGGCAGTAATGTGGATAGTCGCCTGCATCAATCTCGCCCTTACATCAAATCATCCTCAACGAGGGCAAGAAGCTTCAATGCGCGAGAGCGCTTGGAGGTCTCCACGGTCAGATTGGAGTCACTTCCACCAGATGCGCAACGTAATCCTCCCTCTCGAACCGAGGACAATGACCTCCCATGTGTATTATAAAAGGATGGCAATTCCCCGGTTCTGAATCTCATAGCAATCAGATCCCAAGACATCCAGCACTCGCAATCACCACACCACAAACCACAACACTCTCAAATCTATCACAATGCAATTCACTACTCTCATCAACGTCGCACTCTTTGTGACTGGCAGCCTTGGCTATGCCAACAAGTAAGCTTTCCCTTATACATTCTCTGGCCGAACTTGCTAACGGGAACTGCCCATAAAGCTGCAAAGGCTCGAGCAACTCTCCTAGCATCACCGATTGCCAGGAGGCTATCCGAAGGATTGACGAGGGTAAAGACTACGGTGATGGGTCTGAATTCTCGGTTGGAAACTGCTACATGGTCTATGCCACCAACGGTGCCGGAGAACACAAGCTCGACGGCAAGACCATTCGTAACACCGCACAATCGATCCTGGACTCCTGTGGCCACCACAAGGGAAGCTACGGCACCAACAACGACTGCGACTCTTGCCACGTCACCATCAACTATAGAGCCCCTTAGAGGTTCTAGGAAAGCATTGGACGACGTTTCTGTGAACCTGGCTATTTTACGGCAGGTGGAACTTGCTATGGAAAGGAAAAGGCGGGCGGATGAGTTGTTGGAGAACTTTGTTGACCCAGCTGGGTTTTACTACTTGCACATATACAGCTAGTCAGACAGACAACGCAGATATGAACGTCACCAATTGACGATGTTTCATTGACTTACCATTGATACTACTGATGCGTATACCTTTCCTGCGGCATCCGATACCAAGTTAGATATACCGCCTGTAATTCTAGTCCGCCTATCCAGTTGGGGGCGTTGGACCGTGTTGATCGCAATATAGAGATTTTGTGTGATTTCAGACCTCTCAAAAGCCCATTTTTGTAGAGAAATTCACTCATCTACCCTACCCAATTCAATGCTCTGAATAATTGGCAAACTCGGCAGACTTAGGAAAGCATTATTGAAAATATTTCATACGTTCAACACCCCAGAGAAGTCAAATACTAACTGACTATAGTAAGTTGCTATCCGACCTTGTGAATCAAATCAGGGAGAGCTCCTGAAGTTCAATTCTACCACTAGTTTGGGGTAAGGACATTGTCATCATTTATTGTCTACTAATCTACACTGTAACACAGCCCGTAGTCACAAAGTATACAAGAATCACAAGTTACATTTACAAAGATCCAGTAAGACAAACTGGCCGAAACATAAGGGCAGGAGGTATTCATTCACGACATCATAGATACAGAACCCACACAGACTTTATAAAATCCCCGAAAGCTTTTAGCCCTATCAGACAAATCCTAAAAAGCATAAAAATTGGTCCAAGTGGTACAGTTAAGTATATAGTTTACTTTAAATATGCTGCCTGATATCCTCGCCCAAGTTTCTTCCGGCATTTAGTATCTGTTGAACCTCAAGATACCCACTTCGAGCAGCATAGCTCATTGGAGTGCGGCAATAAAGGTCACAACAACTGGGGACTGAGCCCATATCCAACAGAAACTCTACCATTTTCACCGAGCCGCACCTGGCCGCGTAGTGCAAAAGAGTTCCTAGACCACTTCGTTCATTTATTAGATAATTTGGTAAATCGACGTCTAATAACTTGTTGATTTACAACTTATTATATCCTGGGTCTTGGTTATAGATAAATTGTAAAACTACAAAACTTCCATTTCGCATCGCAGCGTAATGTAAAAGCTACCCATGATAAATTTAACCTCCTTTACTAAATAATAATTGAATACTCTCAAGAAATGCATCTCTAACAACGTAAGAGAGCGATATACAATCACGAATACAGCATATCCTGTTAAGATCCGCGCCGTGATTCAGAAACCATTCAAGGAGTTTCTTATCTTCAAAGGTATAGCTAGTAGAGCTATCAGCCGAGCCAAACGATAACAGGATTGCTGTAGGACTTACACTAATGCTAATAGGATGAAATCATTTATATCTATGTTGATATCCAAGCCATGAGACACAAACAACTCAAGAATCGCGTAATCCCTGTTTTGTGTCGCAAGAACAAAGTACTCAACGGTAGCTGGGATGCCGTTGTCTAGATGTTTCTTAGTTTTGGGGCCGTTTCTGGCCTCCATGGCAAGCCTCAGCTCTTTGTGTAGATATGTCATGGTGTCTGGTTGGACTGCGTTGATAAATACGGCAGACCCCAGGTTTAAATGGCAGCCTGTATTTGAATCACGTGTTCATCTGACATATCTACCATCGCGTTTTGGACGAGCTTTGGTGGACGGAGAGGCAGTTGACGTGAAGATGAGCGCGGTTGGTTTGGTTTCATTTGTTGGCTCTGGAGTGAAAGCGATCGGTACCTAAAATTTGAACAGCTGTATGGCAGTCATGGCAACGTCGAAGCGTGCTATGTTGGCGCATATTCCTCCGCTGCCTGGACCTACGACAGAGCCCGAATGCATCAAGCGTAGTGGATGGTGCGATACTGTGTTGTTGTAACTCCAACACCATCGCTCGAGAGGCATTCTACCCTGCCAGCTGTTGTGGTTGCATCCACGATATATCAGCAGGATACTCGCCCAAGGGAGGAAATATCAACGGAAGATTGGCACAAAAGTCACAATTTCTACTCTTCTAAGTGGAGCATTCTCTCACAGGCTGTTGAATGTTTTATGCTGGACATTTGAGACAAACAATAATACACACAAAATCCTGGCCTTCCTCTCACCTTCTACGTCAAGACCTGCAGATTGAAATTGCATAGTACAGCGAGTCAGTCTGCAGGACACCAGATTTGTACCACTATACCCACATGGACCAAGGGATTATCATGAAAAACATACCATTTTCGGCTATTAGTCCTCAGGCCCTTGTTAATAAAGATTATCAAGGCTTTCGCAAAGCTTTCGGCGACTTTCCGATCCCTATATTACTCCAGGAGCACTGGTCTATATATTGTTAGCGGAATCCTGACCCGGACCCCACCCGTGTCTGACTTTTGTAATTTAATCTGAAACTAGATTAACCACTGTAGGTAAAAGACAAGTGAACTGTATAAATTCATATGAGTCGGAACTGAAGCTTGAAGATCCATTGCCCCTTAGGCTAGGGAGCAACCTAAAATGATTGAAGGAATATTAGGGGCGAATGGGAGAAACTCAAATTGCGTATCACAAGATCAACGGTCAAATAGGTTTGACATTGATAATCACATTATTATTTGATGCGCGAACATATCTAGTAGTGGATGTACACTGCTATCGTAGGTTCTCATATTGCGCGTATTGAACCTGGAATCAGTCCCCACAGGCAGGAGTTTTCTGTACCATCATCCCATCCCAGAATGAACTTGGCAAAAGAAAAGAAAATAGAAGTACTCGTGAAGAACGAAGAGCAAAGGAAAAAATAAAAAATAAAAATAAAATGGAAGATGGAAAAGGGCAAAGGGCAAAGGGCAAAGAAAGGAAACTCCGGCTGCAAATCCCGAAAGCTTTTCAGCTGGACTTGCCAATCGCTATAATACGGAGTAGAGAAACGAAGCCAATGGGTACACACGCCGTTGATCATTTTCTCCACTGTCATCGTGGCTAACATGGCAGCAGGTATCCTATGGATCGACAGGATGAGAGTGGAGCCCTGAACCAGGGTGGACGCAAACAATTTCATCGCCATAGAAGACGCTAGGAGTAGACAGTGAGTGGTTCCCTATACACGAAGAGGGTGAAAAAGCAGCCCGGTGAAATTTGTTACATGCTGGGGAGCCATCCAAAAGAACTGGCCTACCGTGAGCATGGGTACAGAAAATCCAGTGGTTCTCAGCCACATTTCCGTTGCGCTTCCCTAAAATTGCATTGCTTTGGGAGTAGTATTGGCGACTATGGTAATATTAGGGCAAATATTCATGATAAGGCATTTTATCCAATATGCACTCGCTGGTCAGGGTAGAGGTTAGGGTTCCAAGGGAAGGATAGATTGCAGGCTGAGTACACGCATCGCCATACTTACTGGTCCACGAGCCATGGCAAGTGGAAGTCTAACAAAGACTAAGTGTAGTATATAACAGGGCCAAGGGCAGGTCTTTTGAAACACAAGAATGGGCGTGTAAAGGTCATGGGCGATCAAACTGTGTTTTACCCTGGCCTGTGCTCGTCTACACTGCCGTTTCCATCTGGCTGGGAACTCTGTGTGATTATCCATAACTCTAATCTGAGACTGAAAAGTTGGCATGCTGAGACTACGAGATCCTGCAGGAGCCGAAATTTGTGTCAAGTGGAATTGGGCTGGCGGTTTATCCTATCATGTTGGTGACCATTCGACCCACCAGGAAAGTTCCCAAGCAGAAATGCCTTAGGGTTGGGTATCGTAGCCAATCAGGGTCACGGATTTGTTAAGCTTCGGCGCCATCAGCAGATCATTTTCAACTCCAACGAACGGATTGTCCAAGCTTAATTACCCTGGAGGTACTCCGGAGTATATTCCAGGCCTTTTGCTTGACAAGGACCTTCGAACCGTGTCGTATCATTTTCCTCCGTGGGTATCGTTTGCGCGTGAGAAGCTGAATAAATTATCAAGTTAGCTAACCAAATCCGTCTTCCCGACGGATCCCGACTCGGCCTTACATTCTGACATAGGTCTAGAACGTGCGCTATAGGGAGGACTATAGACTAGTTCTCTTAGCTTACACCATCATATGGCAGCGATCTTCGCTTCATTTGACTAGTCGGTCGATCGCCTGGCGTTTCAAAACCAGTCTCAGACACAGAGGAGGCACGAAGAAAAGGTTCTCGTGTTGATTATTATGTCCCCATTTGAAATGAGGGATTATAGAACGAGCCATCTCCTATCAATCGACTATTGTGAATGTCGCCTATCGGGCGAAGGAAGGTTTGCAGCCTCCAGCGTTATTCCGATGTCTCTCAAAAGTGGATCTTTCTCCACCGAGTTCTGGTTGATATGTCTACTGAATATAGTTGGGGATCATGACGTCGCTGACTGTACCAAACAGACAGGATTGACAAAAGTACAGCATATATTTAACTGTAACAACGGTCTGTAGATGCCGGCCACACTATGTAGACATATCACGCCCTCCAACACCCCACCCTTCTTCGCGCCTCTTGTGTCCTTTTATTACTTTAATGTTGCTCCACTGCCTGTGGCGGGCCTGAAGAATTTTTCTGGCATTGACCACAATGCCTGGGGGTATACGGCCTCCACCTGAAGTAATGCTATCGTGGCCGAAACCAAATGTGATCGACCCGGAGTCGCATGGACCATCAAGTATTGTCCTCGCATCCGTTTTTGGCGGCATTGCGTTGGTGACGGTTGGAGTTCGACTTTGGGCGAGGTGCGTTATCCAGCGTCGAGGCGGTTGGGATGACTTCTATGCTGGATTGGCTGTGGTATTTGCATTAACTGTGTACACGATTATCGTCAAATAGCTAACTGTTTAGGTCCCCGTTCTCGGATTAGCAGTTGCATTTGTCCTCAGTGCGCTCTTCACCAGCCGTCGCAGAAGCAGCATAAACTGACGCTAACAGGCTCGGAAGTCTACGGCGCAAACCTCCACACATGGGACAATACACTTCCCAAGCTTCTCGCCCAACGCCAGCTGGCACTGGCAATGGAGATGCTCTATGTGATCGGCTCTGGACTAGTGCGAACCTCTGTTCTCCTCTTCTACCGTCGAATGGGCTTCCGGTCGATATCGCGAGGTTTCATGCTCGCTACGTGGATCAGCATATATTCCGTCGTCGGATCCAGTGTTGCGTTTCTCGCGGTTATCTTCGGGTCATGCCAGCCAATCCACGCCTACTGGAACCAGATTGATCCGTTATGGAGGGAATCGCATACATGGAAGTGCTACAATGAAGCGGCACATATCATCGTCGCGACAGTTGTCGCGCTTATCCAAGATGCAGTTGTGACTACGCTTCCGGCGATCTTGTGCTGGAACCTGCGGATCTCGTTCCGTGAGAAGATCGCCCTTGGTTCCATATTCGTCGTGGGGTACTTGACCCCCGTTATTGCTGGAATAAGACTCTACTTCATTGTTCTATTGTATTATTTCTCCTATGATGCGTCCAGGACTAGTTGGTATTGTTGGATGCTGGCCATGATGGAATTGCTTATCGCAATTACATGTTCGAGTTTACCAGCTGCCCGGGTCTTTTGCAACCAGTACAAGTCTTATGTTAATTTTGTGGGCACCGCAAAAGGGATTAAGTCGGTTTTCAGCAGAAGTATATCCCGAAAGTCCATCTCCGCCGAACGGTCGAGGAGAGCCTCCTCGAGCACTGTCAAGTTGACCGAGCCGGCCCATTCCAAAGTTTCCAACACGTTTACAGATGAAGGGCCTGACATAGAGCTGGGTAGAGTGCAGAAGATGCCTGTATAGTAAAACTATGTGTACACACTGCCCTATGAGGATCGCCTCTGCAGACACTAAATCAGAGCATTCGCTGGTACGAATGATACTTGTTTCGCATTCTATAGCTGGGCGCTTGTATTGATAGACTGGGATGGGTTTAACCATACAGAGTAGCTCCAGAAAATTTGTAGGTGGGAATTAGGCGTTCAGGATAATATTGAGGTGGCTATCTATATAGAAGAGATTATTTCCTAACCCTACATCCGTGGCCATAACCACCTTTTAGAAAGTTTACAGACCGCCTGCTATTGATGCAAGGGGTGCATGTTAATCATGCGCTGCAACATAGATCGAGCTGTACAGATGCCCAAACAAGATCAAAGCCTCCTACTACCTAGCGTCTGACCCACAATAGAGTGGACCATAATATTGCATTCCGAAGGCCTCGCTAGATGTTGAGTGGCAACTTTTGTCGATCCTTCTTCTGCCTATTTGCGTCAATCGCTGCAATTCGACCACAATGCAGAAGAAATTCGAGCAACCGGTGTTTTGTTTAACCATCTCAATCCAGACTACTCTTCAGTATTGAGAATGTGTCAAATTTCGAAGGGAATTACATGTATATAAGCTGTTTGTTAGATACATGTGGCCCACGTAAGATATACATGCCATACGCCTCGGTTCTCCAGCAGTTCATAGTATGTACAACGTACAACTAGAAAACTTTGTCATCCTTAAACCCGACACAGAGCGCCATACACCGTATCCTCCAGTGGAACCTCCCTCCACTCCTCGCTTCCCACGCAGGTAGGGCAGTAGAACACATGGTCCGGGTCGTATTCATCCTTTATGGCCCGAAGTCGAGGATAATTGTCACCGAAAAAATCAGTTTGCCACCAACGATTGTGTCGGTCGCCATCATTCATGTAGCTGCCCATATTCGGGGCCAACGCCCTCAATGCATCGGTCTTTCGGTAAGTGGTATCATGCTGCATCCTTTTCAATGACATGTCGTCTGCATCTTCCGGCAAGATCGACGTTGGGATAGCAAGAAGATAAGCGTTGCGCCAGGCGGGATGGACACCTACGTAGCGATCTGTGGAAGGATTAGTGGGGCTATTAAGGACCTTTCCTCCACCGACGAGAAAAAGCATGGTCCATATGGTTGCCTTTTGCGGAACATCAGGGGAGTTTGTGGACGTGACACGGAGCATCTCTTTAAGCTGTGCTGTGTCGCCCGTGAGAGACGCCTTGTCGAGAAGGCGCGACGTGAGCGCCATCTTGCTAAATCCAACCTGTTGCTCAGCCCTTGTCGCGGCAGTATAATAGTCCCCAAACGAGGAATAACGCTCCCAACTCTCCTGGATCATGATCCCAGAGCCATTGTATTTCCGTAGCCGTTGCATAAGCGTTGCATGGACAAATCGTTGCGCTTCTTCCAAGGCATCATCGCTGTCGTCCAGCTTCGCGAAGACATGAGAATAGCCACCGTTCTCCATGACTGGTATCGGGGCTGTCGCAATTGGAGAATCTATTTTGTCAATCCCCCATCCGCCATACCCTGAAAAGCCGCCGTCAGATAAGGTGGGATATGCGGAAAGGATTTCCGCAACCACGTCGATAAGCACCATAGTGGTAGCTAATGGGTCTTTGCGGCTGGGTAATGGGTAGATAATGAGAGTATGTGTAATGGCTGGACGGGATGGATGCGCCTTCAGCGTGGCTGACACTACTACTCCGTATGTTCCACCACCACCTCCACGCAGGGCGAAGAAGAGATCTCTATTCTCGCAGGCATTGGCAGTTACGAGCTCGCCAGATGCTAGGATGACCTTCAGTTCTAGGACTTGGTCGACAGCAAGGCCGAAGTCGCGACTGGCGGGAGAGTGCCCTCCACCTTGGAGATAGCCGCCCAGCACGCCGACCGTCTTACAATACTAGGTTAGCTACGAGCTCCTTCAATGAATGATGAACTCACTTACTGGATCCTGACCACCGACAACTATCAAATCTCGCTCAAAGGCAGCAGCGTAGAGGTCACCCCAGAGATAGCCTCCTCGAACAGTGAAGGCGCTTCCTGTCCAGCTAGTGTGTTGGCACTGGCTGGGAGACTGGTATTCCTCATGGTATTCAAGACCCTCTTGGATATACTTGAGCCATATCTGTAAGCTGCCATATCCTTGTGACCTGTGTGTGCTTGAGTGTTAGCAGCAATGCTTCATAGATAGTTTCTCCCATATGGCGTTGTGCATACCGCCCAAGCAGGTCGTGACCAGTATTCCTTATAACAAGTCGCAGGTTATGCGTCTTGGCAAATTGGATTCCTTCCGCCACATCTTCAGGCTCTGTGGCATTGATGGTATACACAGGCGCTGGGCCGAGGTCACATTCAGTCTGTGGTGTGCCTGTCGGTGTCGACACAACAGGACAGGCGTAGTCAAGTGGATAACAATATCCTGTCGGCTGAAGGGATTGAAAGGTTGAATTCGACCATTGATCGACAATAGTATCACACAGCTTCTGGTCATCCTCATCTCCATAGTAGCAAGGTTCAGCAACGGGTGTGTTTCGTATCAGCTTGCCCGAGACAGCGTCGTTCAATTCGGCCCAATCGGTCAGCGTGGGCCAGCATTCTTCATTCGGGGCCTGTGAAGAATGACATATCAGCAAAGCTTAATGAAAGGTAAAGATAAAAGCAAACTCACACATTTGCAGTCTTCACGAGCAGCACTCTGCCCAACCAGAGCTATAAGCCCAAGGGCTACTAAGGACACAGTTAATGCCATTGGTAAGAGCAAGGTTCACACCCTACCATACTCGAGGCAGAGGTCCACGTAGAAATACAAGCTCCCAATCACGGCGGTCAAGGAGAGCGGTATCACGAGGCCTCGTCATCATGGTCCTGATGCATATAAGCACAATGAAAGCTACCAGCCTGTGCTGTATAACGGGCTTGCATATCGACGTGTTCGTGGTGCTGCAGCTGCGGGCGCCGTTGCGATCCACCGATTGGCAGATCCTCGCGGCGGGCAGGAGATCCAATATGCAAGATATCCACGCTAAAAAGCAATAAATGCAGCCGCGCGTTTTTAGTATCCCCGATGGATCATCCGAGGATCGCCAGGCACACATGTGACTGGTGGATTCGTGTGCCGTGCCCAACAATCCAGCATTAGGGCGTGTGGATGGCTTTCTTGGCGGTGGTTATGGATATCTTGCTGGAGCGGTGCGGCAAACTGTACTTATTCACAAATGTCAGCAGGTCCTGCAATTTTTCTTTCTGGGAAGCAATGGCGGTCTCAATAGCTTAACCAAAATTAGACCCCCGGAGTTGATAACTATGATACGTTCCTTCTTTGGTGGTACGACAGCTCGATATTACGGTCCGGTTCTCGGCCTACGCTGGGCCTAACATGATTGAATAGATGTTCAATTGCAATACCTTCAGTGTGAGCTTGGAGCCTGGGGCATAATAGTATAGTAGAATACCTTATGTTTCATTTCTCGTAGAGAACAGCAAAGGCAGCAAAAATAACCTCCCAGTGTCCCCGTTGTAAGTATAACGCAATGGTAAAGCCCCCAGAGTGATATCAACTTTGATTGGAGGTTGACAAAGAGATGGGCGCACACTCAGGGTGCCTTTATAGGGGATTCACAGCACTATTCATGGGTCCTAGTAGATAATTGGCGAGCAAAGCTGCACAGAGCCAGAGTCTCATTCGTCATCGTCGTCATCGTCATCATCGTCGTCCTCAAACCAACCCTCTACGATCTTATTGACATCATAGAAAGGGAAACCCATCTCTTCCCTCTGCGCATTGATCCTCTCATATCGCTCCCGTACCATGTCGAGGATCTCGCGTTTCATTTCTGCATATCCCCCGTCACATTTAGCATCGCCTCTATGAAGCCTATCTGTATAGTATTCTATTACTCTCAACGCGTCTTTGTCGTCCATGGCAAAATTGTAACCCAGGCAGACGGGACAGGCCTGATCCACACCACACCCACCCCAAAGGTCTGGAAACAGGCGGGCAGGGCCACAACCGGGACAATAATAATGGAGGCCATCACAAAACGGGCACTCACCACCCCAGTAGTTCATCAGCACATCGCTATGTAAGAAGGCTTAGCATACTAGCGTCCTTCCAGGCTCACACAGAAGGGAGCAGATAGACATACGTACCGTCCATGGGGGTTCACGCGGTATTCCACCTGACAGTCCTCAGGGAACTGAGCCACATACGCACTGAGTGGACGCGCGGAAGCGTCAACGCTTGCTTCACTCGCAGTGTCATCGTCATCTGATGTATCATCGCCTTCCCCCTTGTTAAAATAGACGTCTGGGCCGGACACTCTACAGTATCCCGGTTTTTCAGATAGTGTACTCCCACTTGTCGCACGGTGATTCGTGACGTTTTGGGATTTGAGCTTCGGCTGCCAGGGGATAATTCGACAAGGAGCATGGCGGGCTTTTGCCCCGGAGCGAAAAGAAGGATAAGGTCGCCCGCAAAAA
>NW_015378158.1:0-84246 GCF_001204775.2 Aspergillus nomiae NRRL 13137 | reverse complement strand
TTCAATAGTAGCCCTAACCACCCACTTCCTCCCCACCGGCCCCTTCTCGGACCAAACCCGACACAAAACAACCGCGGGAGTCGCAACAGGCCTGCGATAAGAAACATTCAGCGTAGCCGTAACAGCCGCCTCCTTCAATTCCTTCTCCACCAATTCATGAATCGTATCGTCGAAAATGAGGGCTAGTATCCCGCCGTGACAGTAACCGGGGTGGCCGTCTAGTCCGGCGCCGAGGGAAACGAGGAGGCGCACCTCGCCGCCTGTTTCGGTGGGCGGACTTGCGGTTGGGGGTTTGTAGAAGGAAGCGTGGGCGCGGATGGTCACGTCGGTCCAGAGGGTTTCGGTAAAGAGGCGGTTGGTGGAGGTTGAGCGGGTGGTTTGGGGGTGCCAGGACGGGGAGGATATGATTTGTTGGCACCAGGGGTAGGGAGTGAAATCGATGAGGTGCTCTTGTCGAGACATCTTTCTTTATGGGGTGTTTGGGTTGAAAATTGGACGTAGGGAAGATGACGGAATGAGTGGTGAGGGGAGGATGCATGGTTTCTGTCAAGGGAGTATATATATGTAGACATGTAAATAGAGGTATTACCTCTAGCCAGTCATGGGTTTTGAAAACTATCTGTTGCCGTATTGAGCTAGTTTACTGAGTGTTCATTAGTAGCGAATGTCAGATGGGCAAACCGCCGAGGTAGTTACAGACAATCACATTGCGTGGCACCTAGGTACTAGGCTAGTACACTGCATCCCCGGTTTTACGTACACGATCCATCTCACCTTCCGCTGTTCTCTACCTAATTGCGAATGGTGAGTTTCTCCAACTGTTCAATCGTCGCAGTCACGTTCTGGTACTCGACTTCCAAATCCCTAAGCTTTTTCAGCTCGCTTGCCTTGACTGCTTCCTCGGCCTTCTCTGCCCACCCCTCTGCCTCAATGGCACGCCGTTGTCGTGATAACGTATCGGTAATCCTCCCCAACTGCTTCCGAGCCTTATCCACAGCGTCAGTGATACTAATGCGTCCATTGATTTCCAGAAATACCGCTGTAGATGCTGAGCTCACGTAAACAGCACATCCTACAGGAGGCTGTTCGTTGGGACCAATGACTTGCACAGCAGCAAGACCCTTTCCGGCCAGTGACTTGATGCTCCCAGCTTCACTACTAATAAGCTCATAGGAGTGAGCGTCTGTTGCATGGATGAATACTGTAGGTCCATGTATTAGGATTAACTGGAAACAATAGTCTGGAGGAATAAACTTGCCTTTAGCGTTGTCCTGAATACCATATCCAGCTATCAGTGAGCGGATTCCCTTGACTGATTTTACTACAGTCTCGAATGCACCCTCGGAAGTATCATCTGCGAGGGACGCATTATATTTGGGGTATGATGCAATGACGATGGACGGAGTAGAATCGTCAGGTCTTCTGGGCAGGCGCTGCCACAGCTCCTCACTGATAAATGGCATAAAAGGATGAATCATTCGAAGACCTGCTTCTAAGGCATTGTAAAGTGTATTGAGAGCGGATCGCGCTTCCTTTTCCGAACCATGCTGGATAAGAAATTTGGAGTATTCCTGATTTTCTCTGTTAACCGGTGACCAATGATTTTGTAAAGCAACTACTGACAATGAACACGTCGCACAAATTATCATACCAATACTGATAGACAATCTGTGCCGCGCGGGAGAACTCCTTCTCGCTCAGAGCTCGGTCAATATTTTGTGAAGCGGTATTGAGTTTATGTAGCATCCACCGCTCGCCCAGCGATTCGTCTCCCGTCTTATCCAAAGTTGATGGAGGTGTATACTGGTCTCCGATTTTGCCCAGCACGAATTTGGCTGCCTGATAGATCTTGTTACAGAATCTCCTGTACCCGGCCATAACCTTAACATCGAAAGATATATCGCCGCCTGTCATATAGTGTGAGATTTAGTACTGTTTGAAGCATGGAAGGAGGTGTTATTCTTACCCCCTGTGGTATACTGGATTAGGGAGAATCGCAAGGCATCAGCTCCACACTCGGGAATTCCATTTGGGAAGGCTGCTTTTTGATACTTCATGGCCACACCCAGCTCCCGGGGATCTAGGTTTCCCTGCTGAAGTTTATCGTGCAGTTTCTGGAGGCTAATACCCTCCATGACGTCGACAGGATCAATCACATTACCGAGCGACTTCGACATCTTTCGGCCCTCAGAGTCACGGATGAGGGAATGACAGTAAACCTCTTTAAACGGCACTTTGCCAGTGAGCTTTAAACTTAGCATGATCATCCGTGCTACCCAGAAAAACAGAATATCCCATCCAGTCTCCAACAATGATGTTGGAAAGAGGTTGTCAAGATCATGGGTTTGCCGCGGCCATCCTAGTGTTGAAAATGGCCAGAGACCCGACGAGAACCAAGTATCCAGAACATCTGGATCCCTTCGGAGGGTGAAGCGTTGATTAGGAAATCTTGCCTCTGCTTTCTGGCGAGCTTCCTCCTCCGTTCGGCCGGCAACCCAAAGGTTATCGTTTGTTTCATCTGGTAGTTGACCTTCTATGTCAACGAAATAAGCAGGTATTTGGTGGCCCCACCACAGCTGGCGAGACAAACACCAATCTGTAATGTTTTCTAGCCATCGAAAATAGTTGTCCCTTGCTGCTTCTGGCTGGATTATGATCTCTCCATCCTGAACCACTTTCACGGCGTCATCGGCTAGCTCCCTCATTCTCATCCACCACTGTGGCTTCATTAAGGGTTCAATAACATCCTTCGATTTAGAGCATAGTGGCACTTTCATAGGATTGCTCTCTTTCTTTACAAAGAGCCCTAATTCTTTCAATTCCTCCACCACAGCGTACCGAACATCAAAACGTTTGCGTCCCGCGTATTTTCCGGCGTTGGAATTCATAGTTCCGTCGTCATTAAGAATGTTAATAAATGGAAGATTGTGGCGCTTGCCAATGGCATAATCGTTCGCATCATGCGCAGGGGTAATCTTAACTGCTCCAGTGCCAAATTCCGGATCCACGTAGGAATCTGCGATGATTGGGAGTAGTCGGTCCACGATAGGATGCTGAATCTTCTTGCCAACCAAATTGCTATAACGAGGATCATCAGGATGAACAGCCACTGCTGTATCGCCTAGCAAGGTCTCCGGTCGGGTTGTCGCAATTTCAATTGTTTCCTGACTCCCCTGCACCCGATACTGGAAATAAGTGAGAACTCCAAATTCCACTGGGCGCTCGTAGCCTGGAACTTCCAGCAATGTCCGTCCTTTCAGCTCCTTGCTGTCCACTTCCAGATTCGATATTGCAGTATTAAACTGTACACACCAATTTACCAGGCGACTCGATCGATAGATATAACCTTCTTCGTGTAGACGAACGAAGCATTCGGTCACGGCAGCCGATAAATTGTCATCCATTGTGAAGGCCTCGCGGGTCCAGTCAAACGAGCCTCCTAGCCTTTTGAGAACGGCATTAATCTTGGAATGGTATCTATGAGATTCCGCATTGTCAGCAGCTCCACAAAAGTGATGGTTTCGAGGCATTAGGAAACAACAAATCATCTTGCTTTTAGATCGCATGCACACGAGCGACCGGGGAAAACGTACTCCTCTTTCCATTCCAACGCTCTATTAGTGAACTGCTCCCGTCCAAGATCATGTCTCGTCTTTCGCTCTCTCCTCCACAGCATATTTTCAATCACGCTCTGGGTTGAAATACTAGCATGATCACATCCGGGCAGGTATAATGTAGTATGCCCCTTCATCCGATGCCACCGGATCAAGCAGTCCTGCAATGCTGTTCCCAACGCATGTCCGCAATGCAAAGCACCCGTCACATTAGGAGGAGGGATCGGAATGACATAGGTTCCCTCCGGCTTCGGCTTTTGTTCTTCGCCGATGAATTCAGGCTGGAAAAAGCCTTCCGCCTCCCACCAATCATTCCACGCCGACTCGACAACTTTGGGAATATACGCTGAATGAAACGGTCCGTCGAGGGGCTTGAGGACTAGAATGGCACCAGAATCAGCGGACATCTTTCCGGAATTTGGAATATCTCACTTTTCTTCTTTCCTTTAGGCGTCTCTTCGGTGTACTGCGGCAATGTCTTCTTCAGCTGATGGTCTTCCGCGGTGTCTTTAGGCTTTGCCGATGCAGTGGCAGCAGCAGCACTTTTTTTTTAGCTTCTTTCTCCGCGAATTTCTTCGCTTTTTCGGCTTTCTGGCGCTCCTTGTCCGCTGCGAGAGAGAGGATGGTCAGGTTGTTTAATCAGACAAGACGTTTTCAACTTACCCTCTCGCTTTGCCTTCACCGCTGCCTTGTTATTGGCATTTTGGTCTATACCAGCTCCGGTGGCTGGCGGGTTGGTGGACATCCTGCAAATGGGTCTCCGAGGCACTGAGCAAAGTCTTGTACGGCGGGGGCTTCTTAAGAGACGAACAACCATGGACCCTCCCACGGTAGGAAGCGAACAGGTCAGCGGGCGAAATAAACAAAGAAAGGAATAGAGGGGTTGCTGAGATGGGCAAAGAAGAAATAAAATGATTAGATTAATCCATTCGCCAGGTCTTATTTTATTAGTGACTCACAAGACAAAAAGACCAAGGATGCTTTAAGATACGGTAATACGGATAAATCTGGGTATTGTACTGGTAATATTACTGCCGTATTGTATATATCGTTATCCAATACTGAATGTAACCCTAATCCTAGCTCGAACAGGTCTCCGTATGTATCGGTCTCTGTTCATTTCGAGTTGACCTACCCAGGTCAACTCGAAATGAACAGGCATTAGCAGCTTGTATCAGTTGGGCCATGCCATATACTTGCTTCCATTTGTGGGTGGGCGGGACCTAGCAACCTAGTAGTATATATATTCTCTGATGGGGAGATGTAATTTGCTAACTATTCTATCTGCCTATTCAACTTCACAGCTATGGAATTCAACCACGACATTATCATCATCGGCGCAGGGATCTCCGGGATCAATGTAGCGTACCATGTGCAAACCGAATTGCCAAACTATTCATACATTATTCTCGAGGAGCGGGAGGCAATGGGTGGGACATGGGATCTATTTCAATATCCAGGCATTCGGTCCGACTCAGACCTCATTACCTATGGATTCTCATGGTATCCATGGAATCAGAGCCGCCCCATCGCCGAGGGGAAAGCAATTGCAACATACATCAAAGAGGCTGCTGCACAATTTGGTATTGATCAACATATCCATTTTCAGCATCGAGTTACCCAAGCGGCATGGTCAGATACAAAGCAGAAATGGACATTGATAGTTGAACATGCTGGACTGGAGAAGTTGTACACAGCTACTTTTGTGGCATTTGGCACGGGATACTATGACTACAATCAACCGTTACCTGCGGATATTCCCGGTATGGACCAGTTCACTGGGACATTGATCCACCCTCAGTTCTGGCCTAAAGAGGTCAACTACACGGACCAGAAGATTGTTGTCATTGGCAGTGGTGCCACGGCTGTAACTCTCATTCCCAAACTTGCCGAGACGGCAGAGCGCGTTACCATGCTCCAGCGCAGTCCGACCTATATTCTTAGCGTTCCCAACGCCGAGATCAAAAAGACATGGATAGACTACCTTCTTCCACGGACCATCGCACAGAGCTACCATCGTCTGAGCTGGTTCCTTCCACATCGACTGTTCTTCCTTTTCTGTCAAAGCTTTCCCCAGTTCTCGGGGTGGCTTCTCCGCTGGCGAATGATCAAGGAACTTCCAGACAACATTTCCCATGATCCTCATTTCAGCCCTCGCTATGCTCCATGGGACCAACGCCTCTGTGTTTCACCAGATGGAGACTTCTATCGAGCCTTGTATACGGGAAAGGTGGACATTAAAACAGACAGTATTGAAGCTGTTACCTCATCAGGAATCAAACTAAAATCTGGAGAGTTCCTTGACGCAGATATAATCATCACAGCAACAGGTCTTAAGCTACAACTGGCAGGGGGTGTAAAACTTGAAATCAACAAAGAACCCTGTATCTTGGCAGAGAAATATCTCTGGAGAGGCATCATGTTACAGGATGTACCGAATGCGTTTTTCTTTATTGGTTACACAAATGCATCCTGGACGTTGGGAGTAGATGCGAGTGCAGCATTCAGCACTCGGCTCATAAAACACTTGTCATCAAAAGATGCAACGGCAGCTGTGCCCCGGGTCCCAGACCGACTGAAGCTCCAACCGCGAAGAGTATTGGATTTAAGTTCGACTTACATCACAAAGGCGGATAAGAACATGCCTAAGGCAGCGGATCAGGGGTCCTGGTTGCCCAGAAATAACTACATCTCCGATTTGTGGTTTGCAAAGTATGGCCGGCTTAATGATCTAGAAATCATAACTCAACGCAGAGGTGGAAAGGACTAATGGATCATATGCACATAGTTTCAATCAAATACACGTATAATATAACTAGACGTCGCCATGACCCTCAACCCGACCCTCTACCCTCAGAGGGTTTGCTCGAGGGTCACGCGTTATGACCCTCGCTCACCCGCATTTACAAGATTTTTCTAAACCTTTCCTGAATAGGCTGCATAAAAATGATGCTTCATCATGGAAACTTACTGTTATTTACATATGCTCTGGTATTCATATCTATTAATCGCGTTTATTTTCGATATAAATTCAACGTCAAATGAAATGCCTTTGTCTTTGGCCTAGTTGATTAGAAGCTAGTCTTTGGGTCCATTATTTATTCGGAAAACGTGGTTTTGGCGTAATTCAGAGTTCATATAACCAGGTACGGTGGTAAGATAGAAGAAATATATATTTATTATAAATAGAGATACTAGTCTAATGTAATGGGGGAGTCAACAACTGCTATACCAGTTGTTTTAGTAAAGCCGTCACTGAATTAATTAACCATCGGAGATTAAGAATTTAATGAACACTACGCCTGGGGTTTTGACCAAGAGCTCTACTAGTTACTGATCTGGGGGATTGAGTGCTGCTATACGTTGACCTTAATTTATACTGGCCTCGCGTCATGTGATTATATAGTCTATCCAGACGTCAACGAAACGGGGGAAGGCGAGGGATAGTCTGATTTTGATGTAAGCCAAGTGTGTGCGATGCATCACAGCCATTATAATCTTACTTCTGACTTCATAGAGGCTGAGTGGTCCCTGCAGGTTGAATATCCTGATCTGGACTGGAATTTGCTGAATACTTGGTCGGCTTTTGTGCCGGGTTCTGATTCAGAGGAAAGTTGAATTGTTATATTCCTATTTGAAAGCTTGGGGTTTATATGGACAGTGAACGCCAGATTGATTTCCAATAAATTACGTTCTCGAACATCTATATCATGTGTACAGCACTTCTGTTGTGAAATTTTGACACTGTCCACAATGCACAGGGGAAATGAGCCAGCCTTTGCTCTTATGCAAGTTCCCTGACTAACACCCAGCATTTCATAACAATGCAAGAAATAGCCACCGTAGTGAGCATAGAGAAGATGTTTGCAACGGAAAACTAACAAGCCTATATAAGAATAGACCGCCTCCTCTGCTACTTCTTGGCACTGCCCTTGTCCAGCACACTCCGGAATACCGCCACCGTGTGTTCCCAGGCTCTCTGGGGCGCGGTGGGCAGAAACCGGAACGGATATCTGCATTATGAGTGCTCTTGGGTCGAAGGAGTGGACTCAGCGGCAGTGGGAGGAGCTGGCTGCAAAGGCTGGACTGCAGCTTCAAGCTCTCTACCAGTACACCTGGCCAGTGGTAAATGCGGCCATGGTGTTTGGCCTGCAGTAGCTACCAATACGTAGAATAAATGTGCCTCCATGGACCTCGGTGCACAATGTATCTGTTGTAGAATATGTTAATAGTGTTACAGTACTCTGTAAATATCAAGAAACCGAAATGCTACTCGAATGGTCAGCTCCAAAGTATGGCTCACTATGATAGAGCGCCATTTGATCAGAACCTAATGATATGTCTCATACATTGGACCCGGGTGCTGTTGTCTGCTTGAGTGCTAGTTATCTCTCCTACATAGCAGTGGGTAATTAATGTTCATCTATCCTTCTTATATCCAATCCACGCAATTAAAGCCGATGATTGCTCACAGGAGTCCTAGATATCTGTAATACACCAAGTGTAAGCCGTTCCACTCTTCCCTGGTTCCAGCATTAATTTTCTTTTTTAATTCTTTATTTCACGCCCGAGTTGGGATCCGGCCTTCGCTAGTTACTGCAGTAGAACAGGTAGAAAAAAATAAATAGACGGCTGCCCGGGCCTAACTAACCGACTGATTGCCTAAATGACCGACCATAATCTTTGATTTTTTTATGATCCCCCTACCCCTGAATTTTGAGAAGCATATCCATTTAGGCTGAGTAGCCGGAGGAATTTTACAAAAAGATCAGGCTAAATTTTTCAAGTTCCCCAAGCTTAGACCAACGGAGTCTCTAGTTACAGATATTGAGGATGCACTTTCCTATAAAAGCGAAGTGCCGTGACACCCTACATGTACTATCAAGGTAGAAGATATACCCAAAGCGGCAGATGCAATACAACATCTGGCAACCAAGAACCTATGCTTAGAAGTGCCCCCTTAGCTTAGATAATCTCTAGATGATCAAGCAGGTATTGTGGTCTTGCGCAATAAATCTCGTCGTACATGCCTTAAAGTCCTATCAGAAATTGTCATGATCTATGCTACGCTAGCTGAATACTTAAGCCCGGAATTAGCAAAACCAAAATTGCGCCGCATCCCCCGGATCACAGTCCATCTGACATTCCTTGTCTTGTCTTTGAATTGGGAAGTTCAAAGGACGTTAATCAGTTTACGACTCATAGAAAGGTGGGCCTCTCAGGTTCTAACTTCAGGGGTGTTGCATGCTTTTTTGATGCTAAGCTCTTGCACATCTTCGTGGTCGAGGCAGTGCAAAGCCTAGTTCCACTGGGCGCATCACACATACCGCCGTCATTTGGGTTCAAATGCTTCCTTGGTGGCCTCGCACCCCCTACTTTCTAAAATTCAAACGTTAGCTCTTCTACCCCAGTATCAAATGCGTCAGTGATGTCGTCAGTACCATTCATTCGAGCAAGGCTATCCTATCAAAAGGATACACTATCGAGTCTCCGAATCTGTTACCGTAGCTCAATGCCGTTGATATTGGCACTGCCGGTGCTTCGAGCCAATCAGCAGGTACAATACTGATTGGGTTGCCGCTGGTCCCCAGAACCTCTTGAGCAGAAGATCCTAATGCTGTATAACAGCAGTAGTTGAACACTGTCAATAGTAGGAGGTTGGACTCGTCGTGACGTATTGATTAAAGACCGTAAAAGGGTTGTACGAATAAAGGTGTCCTCGTGCAAGCTAACGCAACTATCCACGTGGCCAGTATGCCTATGCCATGCATGACTCCGAACTTCAACTTTGCACGTTGAGTGGTTGGCACTTTCGAGGGTTCCATAGCTTTCAATGATGTTTTCTGCAGCTCTTTGTTATAGTCATCAAGGCAATGTCACATCCATGTCCCATGACCTTCCGTTTGCACTGACCGGTTCTGGCTTGTTCGGTACCAAGCTAGTAGGCGAGATACACAAAAGCTCTCCTCCAGCGCTACCTGGTGAAGTGCAGGTGCCGGGATGACTCATGGTACTGAAAATAGAGTCCCAGTGAGGTCGAAAAATATCTTCGCCCTGCAGTGTCTCCATCCACAGGATACACTTGATGTGGACGAGAACATCATCCCAATTACTCAGCTGTAGAGAAACAACCATGGTCTGCGCTTTCTCCACAAACCACTGATAATCGGGTGTACCGGTTGAGGCTACCATGCCGATTGCAAGAAGCCAAGCATCAAGCGAACCATACACACGAGGAGTCGATTCGAGTTGCATGAGGTGGTCTATGAATCGGATGACAATGCTATTCATCATGGCGGCATGTGAGTAATACGTTGGCCCATGAATGATAAACATGTAGAGGATGATTGCGTAGCGAATGCATTCGGTGATCGATGACGACTGAGGGCTTTCCGTGCCCGGTGCTGTAAGTAGAAGTCGGTGTATGACAAAGCAAGTGAGGTCATGAAGTCTTGTGGTTGGAAAATTGATCCGCTGCGCCTGCTGGAAGGCACTACGAAGACGGATGAAGACATTCCTGACTGCATAATCAACATTCATACCGATGAGCTCCGACGAATCATCATAATGGGTGGTGGGGTCCAACTGCCATTCTGGAATCGGCGGTATGCCGTCTCCAATTCCGACATCATCTTGGGTCTCGAATTGAGGGTGGCCCATTACGATCATCGATACCCTATGATGCATGTAAATAATACACACTCAAGGTGAACAAGGAGGTACTTACCAGCTAATCATCCTCGCGGTAAGCGGGCTAGTTTGCCTCACTGAACTGATACCCCCTCGCATGTTGACTAGTCTTATTGCTCCGTCAACATGCATTTGACTGACGTTGATATTGCCTTTACCAAACTGAAAGTGGTGTGTTATCAGTAATCAATTGAGAAGATGAGACTTAAGAGATAAGATAGTCCGGGACGGTATCTCACTTCAATAGCTGCCAAGGTGATTACAGAGTTCATGGTTCCATCTTGTACCGCCAGCGATGTATCTTCAACTTTGCGCCTGAGCAATGAGACAGAATCGGCCATGAGAAGTTCCGATGCTTGAAAGCCCTTCTGGGCCAACAACTCCTCATCGAGACATGCTGTCTGCAGCGAGACATGAAATAGTGCCGGGTCGCCCAGAGCAAGCGGCCACCAAGAGATAAGAAATGGATTTGTCGTTGGATTAAGGTCGAGCGGATAATATTGAAAGGCGATCTTGTGGATAACTGAATTTGGTAAGCCCAGCTGTCATCTACAACGTTGAATGAAGCTGTACGTACAGCTGTAGATGAGACGTTCTACGCGTTCCCGGGGAAGTCTCGTCTGCGGGTATGAATCGAAAGGATCGAGAGATCCAAGTCTGTAGGCGTTTAAAGCGCCGGATCCATCGAGGGGTCTTGGTGATCCGCCATCTCCCCGCCCGGGAGCTGCCGGCAACGCCGTCAAAGGCTCATTCGCATAGTTGCACTGGACATTGCGCTTGATACAGCGAGAACAGCGTGGTGTGCGGAGGTCGCAACTATGTTTGGATTTGGCACATGCAGTACAGGATCGGCGAAGAGTTTGGCGCATTTTGGGGAAGGGAAGTTGAGTGGAAGTGTAGGTGGAGACAGCCGGAAGACTCAGGTACCAAAAGGTACGTGCTGTCGAGCCGCGCGCCAAGAGAACAAAATGCCCATAAATAACTCTTACATCCCCACTTTTACCCGAGATACAATCTGTATATCGAGTTCTCAAGCCTCAATTTCTAATACATTAAAGGCGATATCTCTTTCTCTCAAAAGCCATCCGTAGCTTACTTGGTAGATGATATAATCAGCTACTTTAATATATTAGTTTTAGGAAATTCTTTGGAGTCGTCCGTAGTATATATGTTATGGCTTAGCTTGTAGTTGATCCCGTTATGACGGGATCTACATATATATCTCTGTTTAAGCATGCACGGCATAGAGACTTATTACTCCAAGTACGATGAGACTCGTACTCTATAACAAACATCTGATCTAAGCTGGATCTTTGTTCTCAGCGCTTCGGTCAATGGTCGCATCTTGAAGCTATTTTTTTGTGAATAGCAACATACAGGGTATATCAAACCTACAAGAAACAAGCATATTGTAGTAGGCATCTTCTGTTTATGAAGACACGTTCGCAATCTAGAGCTTCTGTCGATTACCGTCAACTTCCAACCTCCGATCCTCGTTTACAATAATAAATGACTGGATAACTACCATGGTTCAAGCCGCAATATAATATTAAGTGTTAGATATACCTCGATAGGATTCGTCAGACTTCGATGCTGCTTCTAGATCTTACTCGTCAGCCATATGGCTCTAGAGTGGCCACGACTTTTAAGCTTAACAATCCTTGTCTGCTTTGTTAAGCGCATGCTGGTTCTTAACCCGGCATAGCTTCTGATTCAGCTGCTGATTTCGTATTTTCAAAACAGGAGCGACGATCTAGGTGAGCCCTTGTCAGGTCATGCGAGCATTCCATTCTTTTTGAGCTATATATAAGTATCTAGGTATAGAATTGTAGGTTGTTGAAGTGGACCGCCGCCTGGGGCTATATTTATTTTTATCGACATCTCGAATTTTTTTACATATCACGATATGTACTAAATGATCGAGGAATTGGTTCTTCAAAAGGTTCCACTTTCCAAATTGTCCAAAGCTTTAAACACTACGTCGCTGTTGATGATGTACCGTAGAGCAATATGCGTACGTCAAAAACAACATTCTTTCGATTAGAGAGAGTGAGACGATCACATGAAGGGCTTCAGAAAGCCGAATAGGGGCATTTCGTTAGTATGGATGAGTCGGAGGCAACGGCAACATCGAGTAGGTATCTTAGCGATATTCTCAGGAATCTCATAGGCAGGAAGAGACTGTTACTGAGCACGCCACTTGGGCAATCACCATCCCGTGGTTGGTGGACTCTATAATTTGACAAGGATTCTACAGTAGTGTAACCGAAAGAGGACTAGACCCCGCCGACTGTATATGTTCGATTTTCGGAGTCTAGTCCTAATGGGGTAATATATGTACTGGGATTCGATCCCCCTCATATCGAAACTCACGCCATCACCAGGGAATTTCCCAGGACTCGTAAACCAATTGGTTCTGAGAGTGGGTCGAGTCGTTCGATCTTCTCCCCGTTATGTCAGGGGAACAGACCACCTACTTTTGGCCCGCGCTAGAAGGGTAGAATCATGGATGTTGCCTCTGGTTCGATCATTCTTTCAGCATAAGATCCACCCACGGCCCAGAAGGTCGATTTCATCTCCTTATAATAAAGTCCTGCCGTGCCCCTTTTGCATTTTCCAGAAGTTGGGAAGTGCGCCTCTAACACAATGGACGCCAAGATGGCTACTGAGATCTTCAACACATCCAGCAAGCAGCCTGAGCTGTCGCAGTCATGGGCCCACAAGACTTCCCAATTGCAAGGTGCCCTACCAGATTTTCTGGCAGAATGGTCTGCCTGGCAATACGTCGTGACGTTTCTGATTGGTTTGGTGCTGTATGACCAAGGTAATCAGCAATGTCGGTAGCATGATCTCCTTCGCCCTGCTGACTTCGTCTCTAGTCTTGTACCTCAAGCGAAAGGGTGGCCTCCCTGGCCCTACGTTCAAGATCCCCCTCATGGGCCCGTTCATCCAAGCGATTTATCCAACTTTCGATGGCTATCTTAGACAGTGGGCGAGCGGACCTCTCAGTTGTGTATCCATCTTTCACAGGTGTGTATTCACATTCGTCATGATCTTGCTGGAACTCGATCAATCAGTGTAAGCAACGGTACTCACACCTCACGTTGCAGATTTGTCGTTCTCGCCTCCGACCGCGATCTAGCCCATAAGGTTTTCAAGTCACCTGCATACGCCGAGCCATGCCTTGTACCGGTTGCGAGAGACATCATAGGTCACAAAGCATGGGTATTTCTTCAGGGTAGAGACCATGCTGAGTACCGGAGAGGATTGGTTCCTCTGTTCACCAGCAAGGCTATAGCCACCTACCTCCCGGTCCAAGAGAAGGTACTGGATGACTACTACAACCGGTTCGTTACCGCTACGAAGGCGAACCAGGGCAAGCCAATGGCATTCATGACCCTGTTCCGCGAGATCAACTGTGCACTTTCCTGCCGTACCTTCTTCGGCGATTACATATCCGATGATCAGGTGAAGAAGATTGCCGATGACTTCTACCTTGCTACCGATGCCCTCGATCTGGTCAATATCCCTCTGGCGATGTACGTCCCGTTCACCAAGACCTGGCTAGGGAAGCGGACGGCTGATGCTGTCCATCGGGTATTCGCCGAATGTGCAGCTAGATGCAAGGCAAACATGGCGACAGGTGCGACACCCACCTGCATTGTGGACCATTGGGTACTCCACATGATGGAGTCCAATCGGTATCGCGAGAGGGTCGCCGCCGGGGAGACCAACTTAGAAAAACCCAAGAACATGATCCGGGAATTCACGAACGAGGAAATCTCAGACACGCTTTTCACCTTCCTCTTTGCGTCCCAGGATGCGTCCAGCAGTGCCACAACTTGGCTGTTCCAGATCCTCGCCCAGCGGCCCGACGTACTCAACCGATTGCGGGAAGAAAATTTGGCCGCGCGGGGTGGTGATAGAAACAAACCCTTCGATCTCCCCACGTTAGAATCCCTCACCTACACAAACGCAGTCATTAAGGAGCTCCTTCGCTACAAGCCGCCCGTCATCCTCGTTCCCTACCTTGCAACAAAGGACTTCCCCGTAACGCCCAACTACACCGTTCCCAAGGGCTCCATGATCATCCCTTCCTGCTACCCAGCTCTGCACGACCCAGAGGCTTACCCCAACCCCGATGTCTTCGATCCCGATCGTTGGATAACCGGAGACGCCGAGTCCAAGACCAAGAACTGGCTCGTCTTTGGTGCCGGGCCGCATGACTGCCTCGCAAGAAAGTACGTCCCGCTATCATTAGCAGGTATGATTGGAAAAGCGTCGCTAGAGCTCGATTGGGAACATCATCCCACGCCGAGGTCGGAAGAGATTAGGGTGTTCGCTACGCTATTTCCGATGGTAAGTGCTCACTATTTTGGGTTTTTGCCATATTTTCTTGTTCATAACTTGTGCTGACTGTCATAGGATGGATGCAATCTGGTTTTCAAGAGGCGCCCCTAGTATCGCGCTTTGCGATTTGGGCTTCGATTCTGCTACGCCGAGGGCGAGGCATCTGTACAACTAAAAAATTTGTAATAAATTATGATGATAATAATAATAATTCAGCCATTTACGAGTTGTAGTTCCTGATCCATAAACTACCCCCAGAAGATATACGGTTCCTGGCATATACTACAAGTGATTCTATTAGACAAAAGTAAACCCTCAAACGTTGTAAATATCATCTAGCATTCAACTCTGAGCTAAGCCCTGTTGTGAGAACTACTGAACCTCAGCATCAGAGTTATTGTCGATTGAGAACCAGAGGGTTTCACTTCACTGTTCCATCACCACGCTTGCAATGTTTGTCGGCAGTTCGCTATTCTCTCTATCTTACGTCGTGCCCTGATCTGGACGTAGAACATGAATCAATGCAACACAGGGATACTTTACTCCTGCTCAACGTTCGCGACATTGAGTAACACAAGTATCTCTTCGCTACTATTTGTTCGAGTAGGTGGAGCGTACTAATCTCGGTTAGCTTACTACTAGTAATGCACGTACCAGACATGCGAGGAACAAGGGACTAGTTCGGGTGCCTCTGCCTTGGTCTACTGTGAACAAGAAATGCCATAAGATATGGATGTACTCCACCTAGTCAGCTTCACGTAGTAAGACCGACCTCTCTCGTATTCAGTTCTTTAATTGCCAGAGTGGAATTCTTTAGGTCATGTCCACCACAGTGATCGATACATGGTCCTGTATCCTCCTATCTCTGAAGAGCTATCTGACAGTCTATGTCATGATACTATCAGAGCTACTAGTAGATATCTAACTCATATAGTCAGATTATATACCATGTGCCATGTACGCAATGTGGCCAAAGGAACTTCCAAGCTACTACTAGGGAGGGAGCATTTCATGTTTTGGATCGTCTGTTGAGGCATCAAGCTTGAAACACTTGCAATTACAGATATAGCTAGGTTGTAATACGCAGGTGGTACTTGTTGCATATGATATGGAGTTTTGTTTCACATGATATGTCGTGGTTGGCGATCACTTCTCGTATCGATGCTTTAAGACGGAGCACCGCCGGAGTTGAAATCCTGCGAGCGACTTGTAAATCCCTGCACGTAACCAGACTGTTACGTAGTAGCAGCCTCGTATTAAACGTCGTAAGCCACTATCTAAGGTAAGCTTATTCTTGTGCCAAGTAATATCAATCATACTTGATGGAAGTACTAGTACGCTTCTCATTCTCAACGTTCGAGCTTATCCTTCTCTAAGCTTCGTCTGGGCAATTAATGGAGCGTCATCAAATTATGAGCAAGTATTAGACCAGCAAGTACCAGCCCAATACTTTCTCAATACTTGAATTGTATGTGAATGCTCACGCCTCATGTATTCCTTGTATTTCACACGTCCCTCAGAAACTTATGGGCAGAATCTAGCCGGGTATATTCAGTATCCTATCTGGCAGTAGTTCTTCCTTGTACCTCAAGCCCGTGCTATGACGTTAGGCATCGATCAAAGCCCCAGGCCGCCATGTCTGCCTCCCATTCCAGGCAACTGCACCTTCCCTTTTCGGCTACCTTACGCAAACAGATGAACAAATTTGGTCCTAATACTACCGCAGGGGCCCTGATGGCGTAGTGGTACATACTAGTAGTATGTTGACCACTGAACCGTGGCCCCTTGATTCGAGTCCCGGCCTCGACATGTAAAATCCTTCGGGGTTTTCGTAGCCCTCGAGAACGCCCTTGATTTGAGGCGAGAACGAGGGTGAGCTTTTGTCGTTTTATATTAGTCAACCTGATTGATCTTAATTACTTTTATTCTCTCTCTCTGTCTGCTGCCTCTTTTCTATTATCCCTCTATCGGTTGTCTCTTTTTCTTCTTTTTCTGTCAACTTGCTTTCGTGGTCTTCTGATCGTAAGTGCCTAAGGTGCTAAGGCTAGGAATATCGGGAACCTAGACTTGGTATTAGGAAGCAGCAAGCGTTCAACCTGAGCTATCACTTCATTTCTTCCTTCCTATTAGATATCTATGGTATTCACTTTACTACCTTACGTAGTAGTAGGACCATCTCCCGATAGCGTTGTCTTTGATTGGATCAAGTACAGATCTCAGCAGCTCCATCGATGCGAATCTTTCGGTGCTGATTCTGTGCGGGAGTGCTTCGACGCCCTAGGCGGTATATACACACTCTCATAAATCTCATTCTCTATATTTGTCTATGGCCTAGCAAAATGACAATCTCCTAACAGCAATATCTATCATCCGGAGTGGAGACCTCTACCCCATTACTCTATGGGGAATCTATGTCGATCATCGCCTTTTTGTGGGGTATTCGACTCCACATTCAGAATGTGAGTGAATCTGCGATCAAATACCGCGACCGCACCGGATTTGAGAAGGTCGTGTTATGCATGTCTGCTTCGATAATCATTCTTTTTCAAATAGAGGATGAACGTAGGTACTATACAACCTTCTCCGGCCAACATATCTTAGACTATCTCGGCTGGCGTTGCTCCGGCCTGACGCTCTCGAGCCTCCTCAAGCACGCCATCCAATCCATGATTCGACCAATCCGCAGCCAACTAGTCTCGTCGGAACACTCAAATCAGAACCAACTCCTGCCTTGGAGCATTGACCTACTCCTATCCTACTATCACAAGTCCCAAGCGGGGAACAGCCAGATCTGCCGATAACTTGCTCTTTGTGGAATAATGCTCCTAGAAATGAACCATGACTGCGTCTTATTGCACCGTGGAGGCCATACAATATGCTCTCTTGTTTTTCAAGTGGATAGCTAAATCCTTAGCCTCCCCACAGCCTTGTGCAGACGACACGCGGCAGCGGCAGTTGCGCAAGGGGTGTCAACAAGCTTCTGGCGGCGCTCTCGGTGGCTTTAAATTTCATGACACCTAGCTTGGCTTTTCTTGTTGGTTTCTTGTTCATAAGACTGTCAGAAAGCTTGCGCTGTGGCTCCACTTTCACGAGAAGACGGCTTGTTCAGAGCAGAACCAATATGGGTCGCAAGCTCGGCCTCTTCCGTGCCACATACTTGGCGTCTGCCAGTTGCATGGGGTCTTTTGCGTTTGCATTTGACACAGGTGTTATTAGTATGTTGGAAGCAACTGTACAAATCTTGACCGAATCACAATGTTTGTCTAACTCAACCATGCAGGCGGTGTCCTCACGTTGCCATCCTTTCAGCGAGACTTCCGATATGGCAACTCGCAGCAAACGACGGTCAATTCCAACGCGGTGTCAATTCTTCAGGCGGGGGCATTCTTTGGATGCTTCTTCACAATGCCTATAGCTTCGAAGTTGGGCCGCCGCTCTGGACTCATTCTGAGCTCACTTGTCTTCACCGTAGGGACCATCTTACAGGTTATTAACGCCCATACCTTGGGGACCTTTTACGCTGGTAGAGTGATTGCCGGGCTTGGTATCGGCGCCGCCACTACGCTGATACCTATGTATGCAGCAGAAATGGCCCCTAAAGAGATTCGTGGAAGACTCGGGGCCTGTTTCCAATTGTTCTTTGCCACAGGGGTTATGGTTGCCTATTGGGTTACTTACGCCGTTTCAAAGGACCAGCCAGATGCCACGAAGCAATGGCAGATTGCGCTGGGTCTGCAACTGTTGCCTTCCACATTGCTTCTACTCGGTATGTGCACAGTTAAAGAGAGTGCTCGGTGGCTCGCCACAAAGGGAAAGAAAGATAAAGCTTGGGAGTCATTGAAATGGGTTCGTGGAGGTGAAGAAACCGAAGAGCTCCAAAAGGAATTTGATGAAATCCTTGCGGGAATTGAGGAAGAGTCCCGGATCAAGGAGAGTTTCACCATCCGCGAGCTTCTTTTACCAGTGAATCGTTACCGTATCTTCATTGCTTTTACAATTCAGCTATGCGCCCAGTTGACGGGAAACACATCACTCGCTTACTATGCCAATCAGATCTTCGAAGCCGTGGGAGCGGAGGGCGAAGCTAAACTAGTGACAGGCTGTTTTGGCGTGGTCAAGGTAGTCGGAGTATGTATATTTCAACTATTTGTTCTTGACCGTGTTGGAAGGCGAGTTCCGTTCATGGTTGGGGCATTCGCAATGGGTTCGTTCATGCTCATCATTGCATGTGTTCTGGCGACCCATCCTACACAATCGGGCGGGTCCGACTCTGCGCCAACGAAAGCGGGGATCGCCATGATTATCATGACCTATGCGGAGGCGTTTAGTTTCAATATGTCCTGGGGGCCTCTCCCGTGGCTGTATGTTGGTGAGATCTTCTCTAGTCGCACACGAGAAGTGGGAGTAGCCGTCGGTGCTGCGTCGCAGTGGTTGTTCAACTTTATGATGTCGCAGATAACGCCACACGCCATAACGAACATCAAATGGAGAATGTTCCTGATGTTTGCGATTTTCAACTATGCAATCGTCGTGTATTCATGGCTCTTTCTCAAAGAGGTATGTCCTAAAGTATATTTCTTTGTCTTCGTTCATTCTCGCCTAAGGGGGCCATTCCCCAAGCTCTGGGATGTGACTCGGCCGTTTCGAAAGCAGAAAGAGCACCAGCTAATGATCTGTTCTCTATTCAGACATCCAACCATTCGCTCGAAGAAATGCAAGAAGTCTTTGGGGGAGGTGACCCTCCAGAGAAGGCCAATCTCGCTGTAGAAAAGGGAGAAATTGACGCCACAGTGCGACCATGAGTGGGACGCACGTCCACATGACTGCTGGCAGTGCGATTTCAGAATCGGTACTCTTCAGGAGGGACTGGTTAGAGATCAAGTTTTGTTAAATGCTTCAAGGGGGAATCCCAATAATGTGTAGAAGTTGAATCTAACACCTTGACCCCTGTGCCCAAAACCGTTGGAACATGCACGTCGTAAATGAGCAGTCCACACAGGGTGGCTCAATCTGGGTTCCGTCGACGGGTGTGGAGAAAAGCCCGCATGGGACCAAGGCTTTTTCCTTTCCCTTCGCACCTCGGTCACAAATCGGGTCAATCGAAAAACTTCGGGTGACTCGAGCCACCTGGAACAGACTAAGGGTTGCGGAGTTGAACCAATTGGCTCGATCAAGGTTCGGGAATCAAATTTAGTGTTCGCCCTAACCTAGGGACGCCTGGCCCGATGAGAAAAGGAGCAGGAACCTCCACCAGGAACGGAGACATGGCGACTCCCACATTGGCCAAGATGACCGGTACGAGGCATTTAAACGGTCTAGCCTCACCTGGTCGGGAAAACTTCTCGTCGTCCAGGAATTAGGCTTTGGCTGTCGCACCATATTAACCGGTGGAAATTAATGGACGTACGACAATCCCCGCAATTAGTACGAATACGTCTGGCCTCGTACCACAGGAGTTCCTCGTCGAGGGTCTACCTACCGACACTAGTCACTGTACTTCCTGCACCCCAGAAACCATATTTCTTCCCACGTTCCAACCCGCACGTGCCCATGCTTACACCATGAATTCTCTTTTTATAACTATACATCCTCCATTCTTTCCGCGCGCACTGCAAGCTTGACGATCAAATCTCAAACTCACAGCTTGGTCATGGTCGTCGCCCCTCTCAATGTCTGCGTCCGGAGATCGTATCACCCGGCCCACAGATCCTGATGATCTTGTCCTGGAGGCCTGGGGACAGGGCCTGATGGTCGGTTCCCTGGTGGTGATGGCCGCGGTGACCTTTGCGAATATGAAGAGACACATTCTGTTGCATAAACTGATTTTTGCCGAGGTATGCTTTGATCTTGAGGTGATTGACTTGGGATCTCCTAGTGTTTCCACGTTTCCACTGTGTTCTCTGTGCGCGGAGTGCTAACGAGTCGCGATGCCATCCAGCTTATTCTCGCTATGGCCCACGGCACCTTCATATTCCCCAAAGAACCCGCCTACGGCTGGTACCTTTCCTGCAGTGCTATCGGACTGAATGTGTCCTGGACTCTGCATAATGTCATTGCGTGGATGAAGAATAAGCCATTCCTGAGTCGCAGGGTTTCACAAGCTTATATCATCACGGTTCTGCTGGTCCAGCCGTACTGGGTGGTGGAAATCTACGCCAATTTCACCTACTTCAACAATATTAACAAGATCTTCCTCACGACACGGCCAATGGAGCCTCTCTTCCGGTAATCTCACTCTCTTCCCACTTCCATCCATATGATGCTAAACAATTGGCAGAGACCCCTGGTGGGTGTTCACCACCTGTTCACTCTTCTACACTATTAAGCGCTTGTACAACTTTGGCATTATAGAATTGGTGACTGTGAGCCCGCGGTTCGGGATTATGCTAGCATCAATGTGCCTTTCCATTGCATTCATAATCATCGATACGTGTGTCGTTTTGAACGCCTTCCCGGCGCATACGCTCCCTACCGGAGTTGAACCATTCTGGAAGGTAAGCTCTCTACCTCGGATCATCCTCAGGTGGATAGCTACTGAATGACATCTGAGCAGCTATCATTTATCTTCAAATGTCTCTGTGACACCGTCATCCTCGACGACTTCAAGACAGCGCTTGATCGAATGCGAAACTACTGGCTACAGAAGCGGGCCAGGACTGGCGAAGTCCTTCTTCCGGAGACCCAGTACGAACCTGGCAGTCGCAGACACGAAAGGGATGACATCGAGGCATTTGGTAGCGAGAGACGGGGCAGTGAACTTAGAAAGCCCGATTCGTCGGTTCCGCGAGTTCAGACAAGGGAAGATGTGGGTATAGCTCTTTGATTATGCATATGTAATCCTGCATTGTGCTTTCTGATGATTATGATTGATTCGATGATATCCACCCGTGTTTTTGTTTGTTTCAATTATACTTTGGTTAGGCGAATATCTTGGGGGTTAATGCGCTTAAATTGGTCACTGTTGTCGGTAACAAAGGCTGTTCTACTCATAATGTGCCAAAAATATCATACTAGATGATCTGTGATGGGCGATGTAAAAGGCAAACTCTTTGATTCTCTGAAATAGTAATTGATCAGCCTTGGAATAGCCCTATGTGAAGATGCAACACAAAGATCACGCACGCGGTAGTCAAAAAAAATGTCTCCTCAAATAACTATCAGAGAAGTCTAGGACCTCTGTATCGTCAACCTTTGTTTTACTTTTTCTTCATTTATTTTTCTTTCGAGACAATTTGACCCGAAACTTCGATATACTGTTTCATATTTCTTCCGTTTCATGTTTGCCAAGCAGGAATCACGATGTGCTGGTCTTTTCAGACATGACAGACCGCGTGACCGATGCTTTGTTCGACAAAGAACCCTACACAGATCACGGAGAACGTTTTCAAAGTCTATCTATAAAAAGAATTCATATGCTTGGTTAACTCTTCGAATAATGTCATATAATCAATCGACTTGCTTTTTCCCTCCCATCTCCTTTGAACCTCTGGCCCCCAAAATTTATATTTTGCTACCACGCTTGCCTTGATTGTTCAGAGAACTTTATAGAAACAACGGTAAAACAAATTGCGGGCTGAATATACTGATTAAGGAGAATGATACAGTGGCTATGAATGGTTCTCCAGACAGTTGCAAGTTGCCTCTGAGACTACTTGTAATAGGATGATGGACTCTAGACTAAGTTCCATACATGTGATATATCATTTGCCCAAGGGCTGGGTACAGTACATGAGATGTCGACTGATAGACTTGTCCATTGTCTATAGTCCATTGAGAAGCTTGCCATGGAGATGTGATACTAAGCACCAAGGATGATATTGTTACGATCCATAGTTTGAATGGGGGTGCCATACTCCTTGTCCAACAAGCAGATAGTACCAACATGTGGCCACGTGTAGGCATGTTGTGCGAGTCATTAGACTGCAGAGGTCATGACTTCACTATGACTACAGTTGGGAAACTTGAGATATGGAAAGTACATGCTGTACTCAAGCTACTGTACAATTGGAGGTCGACGAAGTAGGTCCTTTGTCCACGTATCCTGAATGAGCCCTGAGCAGATGGCCGGGGGGCTAAAAAATAGGGCAAAGCAAAAAGGATTACTTAACAGGGGCTTCTAGCCAATGAAACCCGGTTCTAGTATGTTCGGTGGACCGCCTGCAGAAGATCCATGATCACTTTGGGGCGATTTCGCCGGCAGAATAGAGGGCGGTGGCCACGGTGGATGAGTCATCCTGGTCCCTGAACGCCGACGCACCAATCACACTGCGAGGAGTAACCTGCAGAGCGATGGCCGTACCAGCCATGCTGTCCTTTTCTCTGGCCTCAAGCATTTTAAAAAAGCTGATCTCTTCCTCTCACGTCCTTCTTTCAGCAACTTCTCTCTTTTGCCTCAACTTTCCCTTCCTCCCCCTTCCATTCTGTCGCCTGTGGTTGGGTTTTCTTTTAATTCTCTTTGCTTCTCTTTCTTGAATACAGGAAACTGTATTGAAGCGCAAGGGATTCACCAAGCACAGTACGAACACGCCTCCCGATAATTACGCGCGTGCCCCTTAGCAAAGACCACCGCTCGATATACACATAGGCACAATGGCGCGACTTTCGAGTCGCAACGGTGCGGCCAAGCCGTTCACTGCTTGGACCACCATCTTCTACCTTCTCCTCGTTTTCATCGCACCCCTGGCATTCTTCGGTACCGCACACGCTCAGGAGGACTCCGTACAAGACAACTATGGAACTGTAATTGGTATTGATTTGGGTACCACCTACTCGTACGTTCTGCAACAGGGAAACAACGTCGTGCGTTACAATGACTAACTCGTTCAACAGTTGTGTTGGTGTGATGCAGAACGGAAAGGTCGAGATTCTTGTCAACGACCAAGGAAACCGTATCACTCCTTCCTACGTCGCTTTCACCGATGAGGAACGTCTGGTCGGTGATGCCGCGAAGAACCAATACGCTGCCAACCCTGTTAGGACCATCTTTGATATCAAGTGAGTTTCTTCGGTTAGCTCGTACGCATGAATCGGTGTGCTAATGTTTTCCAGGCGTTTGATCGGTCGCAAGTTTGATGACAAGGACGTCACCAAGGACACCAAGAACTTCCCCTTCAAGGTTGTCAACAAGGATGGCAAGCCTGTCGTGAAGGTTGACGTGAACAAGAGCCCCAAGACCTTCACCCCTGAGGAGGTTTCCGCCATGGTCCTTGGAAAGATGAAGGAAATCGCTGAGGGGTACCTCGGAAAGTCTGTCACCCACGCTGTCGTCACCGTCCCCGCCTACTTCAACGACGCCCAGAGACAGGCTACTAAGGACGCTGGTACCATCGCTGGCCTCAACGTTCTCCGTGTCGTCAACGAACCTACCGCCGCCGCTATCGCCTACGGATTGGATAAGACTGGTGATGAGCGCCAGGTCATCGTCTATGATCTTGGTGGTGGTACCTTCGATGTCTCCCTCCTCTCCATTGACAACGGTGTCTTCGAGGTTTTGGCTACCGCTGGTGACACTCACCTTGGTGGTGAGGACTTTGACCACCGTGTCATGGACTACTTCGTCAAGCAGTACAACAAGAAGAACAACGTTGACATCACCAAGGACCTCAAGTCCATGGGTAAGCTCAAGCGCGAAGTCGAGAAGGCCAAGCGTACTCTGTCTTCCCAGATGTCTACTCGCATTGAAATTGAGTCTTTCCACAACGGAGAGGACTTCTCTGAGACCCTCACCCGTGCTAAGTTCGAAGAGCTGAACATGGATCTGTTCAAGAAGACCCTCAAGCCCGTTGAGCAGGTGCTCAAGGACGCCAAGGTCAAGAAGTCCGAGGTTGACGACATTGTCCTTGTTGGTGGTTCTACCCGTATCCCTAAGGTCCAGGCTCTTCTCGAGGAGTTCTTCGGTGGCAAGAAGGCCAGCAAGGGTATCAACCCTGATGAGGCTGTTGCTTTCGGTGCTGCCGTCCAGGGTGGTGTCCTTTCTGGCGAGGCTGGTACTGAAGATGTCGTTCTGATGGACGTCAACCCTCTTACCCTCGGTATCGAGACCACCGGTGGTGTTATGACCAAGCTCATCCCCCGTAACACCGTTATCCCTACTCGCAAGTCCCAGATCTTCTCCACCGCCGCTGATAACCAGCCTACCGTTCTTATCCAAGTTTGTAAGTTTACTTTCTAATCCGACATGCTATAGCGACCCATACTAACTGATCATAGATGAGGGAGAGCGTTCTTTGACTAAGGACAACAACCTCCTCGGCAAGTTCGAGCTTACCAGCATTCCCCCCGCCCCCCGTGGTGTGCCCCAGATTGAGGTCTCCTTCGATTTGGACGCCAACGGTATCCTGAAGGTCAGCGCCAGCGACAAGGGCACTGGCAAGGCTGAGTCTATCACCATCACCAACGATAAGGGTCGTCTCTCCCAGGAGGAGATCGACCGCATGGTCGCTGAGGCCGAGGAGTTCGCCGAAGAGGACAAGGCCATCAAGGGCAAGATCGAGGCCCGCAACTCTCTGGAGAACTATGCCTTCAGCTTGAAGAACCAGGTCAACGATGAGAACGGCTTGGGTGGCCAGATCGATGAGGACGACAAGCAGACCATCCTGGACGCCGTCAAGGAGGTCACTGACTGGCTCGAGGACAACGCTGCCGAAGCCACTACCGAGGACTTTGAGGAGCAGAAGGAGCAGCTGTCCAACGTGGCCTACCCCATCACCAGCAAGCTCTATGGCTCTGCTCCGGCTGATGAGGATGACGAGCCTTCTGGGCATGACGAACTGTAAAATTATTTAGAGGGATGTATGGAGTTTTACTTTGCTTTATTGGCTGGTTTGAATCATTTTTTATTAGACCTCGATACATGAGGTGACGGGAATAGCATGATACCTTGAATATTATCTGACTAGCTTCAATCACAACATTCTCCATCCCAAGACGTAAATGTGTCTCCATCAGTAAAAACTAGGGTAGATCTCCCGAATGGCACCATTTCTTAAATTAGTAGTAGTACCGTTCTAAAAGCAGTCCCGACTGCACTTATGAGGAGGGAATTAAGCAGTGTCTAGCAGAGGGTATAATGGTAAGTGGAGCAAAAACAACAGGCATTAAGCTAAGACTTCGTAAATTCCGATTTCCCTAGTACACACTATATACACACGGAGTCGCTCGTGAACCAGCTATACAACTCTTGGCCATCACTGGCTGTCTTGCTGGATAAACTCCCGAATTGTCTCCAAAACGACCTGGTGGTCATCCTCCTGCTTCAATCCACTAACAACCACCACACCAATAACACCATCAACTCCCTTCACCCGCACAGGGAACGCCCCACCATGGATCGCGAAGTCATCCGCTGCCCCTCCACCACCGGTACTCGTCAAGGCATGCTTCGTCACAAACGCCCCCTCCACCTGATCCGCCCCCAAGCCAGTGCTCGTCAGCATCTTATTCCGCATCAGCCAGCTCGACACCCCCCACCGCAGCACGGTGTTGCGCTTCCGTCGCACCCACACCTCGTTATCGGCGAAGGTCCCGGGTTCCGTCGCGGCTTGGAATACAACATGTGGCTCGGACCCGCCGGTGAGCGCGATAGAGATGAGAGCCGGCTTGCGTTGATCCGCCGGGAGGGAAAGAATCCTGGACCGGAGCGCGAGACCAAGAGACCAGGCTGTTTCGGAAGTGAATGAGGGGAAGATTACTGCGGCGGAGGACTCTTGAGCAGTAAGTTCGCGGAGCTGCGATTCTTGCGTTAGTATGTGTTCATTGTAAACTTTGTCTAGAGGGAAGCGTAGTGGGGAATTGTAGGGCAAGTTACATCTTTGCTCGCGGGTGCGACGGGCCTGTCTTCCATTTTGGGAGTGTAGTTTGTTCAATTACAAATCTGGTAGAGTATATTTGAGAGTTGAATTTCAGTGATTAAGAAAATTTGCAAGACCATTATATTTTATATAGTTACTCTGGGTGGGGATGTCATCCTAATCGATTTAAATCTCATGACGTCGGTTCCGTAGGAGATTTAGACGTCGTGCTGGATGGACCTTCCCAATGGTTGGGTGGATTCGGTACTAGACCGCCTTTGGTTAGCGGTTAGGCTATGTCTGTTTCTGGATTGGGTTGACCAGGATGAAATAGTCCTGAGATTTAGATCCTGTTGACTTGCAGAAGGGCTTGCGATACTTCGGGATATGCGACATATGTTAGAGCAACATGTGTGAGCAGAGAACTATAGTGACGGCATATACACACTTATCCGACAGCCCTTACCAATTCTAGTCGCCAAGTCTTCACGAGGCGATGTGCCCACTCTTGTCTCTGGGTCATCACTTGGCTCGACCAGATGAGGAATAGTCTGCTGAAAAGCCCAGTCTTCCAATGAAGGGTCCACGGACATCCCGTGTCGATTGATATGCCGAGTTGGTCGGTATCAATGGATAGAGACGTCCCATTCCGAAATTAAGAACCGAGACATTGGTATGAGGCCCAACTGATCAAGGCAAGCCGAAACTCTGCCGTGGATCCGCGTCTTCCGGCGGAAGGGGAACGAATACCGGTTCTATAGCCAATCACTCCGCCGGTACTATATTTCGACCGCTTCGTCGTCCGGTACATGAGTCCCCGGTCCCGCGACGCCCAAAGAGGGCGACCGCGGAAGGCTTGCGATTCTTGTTGTTCGCGTAAGGTGAGCAAGTGTTATCGGCGCCCGCAACAGTTCACTTAAAGGTATGGTGGAGGTGCTGATTTGATCGTAGATTAAATGCGTTGAGAAGAGCAACGCCACCAAATGCGAGTGGTGTCTACACCAAGGGCTAGAATGCACATATACAAGCATAGATCGTCGACGGAAACGAAGGGCAGATGATTTATCTGAGTAGAGCAACCCATCATGCTATTCTACATTATTGCTGCCTCCAACACGACTAATATAACGCTGGTAGCTCTGAATATACACATAAAAACACACGTGCCAAGATTCCTGACGACTATGTCTCAGTATTCGATAGTGGCCGTCGATCAGAGACGAGTGAGTAGAGATTAAGTTTCTAGGTGTCGTCTATAGCAACAGCTAATGCTATGAACAGATAGAAGCACCTCTTGTGATGGTCATGCGAGCCATCCCCTGCCTCGGAATCAAGCTGTTGAAGGTCATGAGCTTGGCCGTTATGCCGGGGGCCTGAACGCTCAAGACAATAACAGCGCATTCTTTCGATATTACGGGATCCCGGTTTTATCCACAATGGGACAAAGGTGGATTCAGTCTCACCGGGGGACCTCTGATATTCTTCAGACGCTTTTGTCATTTGGCCTCCCCTGGGCGAGTTTTCCTAATCACTCAACCTCAGAGGGAGCAGACCTCAAGTCAGACGGAAACTCCGTCGAACTACCCGATAGGTTCGTCAGTGAAGCATGCATTGCATTCTGCAAGTGTGGTAAAATTGGCCTGATCTACCCTATTGCCGATATGTCCCTCTTGGAAGATTCAGTGAAGACCGCCTATTCTCCTCCAAATGAGAAATCTCCCCAGGCTCTCTCCATTGCTAAAGCTCTTGTGCTTTCCTTCGTTGCCTTTTGCTCCGTCACAGATCGCAGGGAACATATTTTATATCCAGTCAATGGCGAACGGTGTGCCTTTGAGGCTGAAAGCCTGCTCTCCACAGTCCATGATCTAGGACATAGTATCGGTAAGCTACAAGCTCTTTTGCTACTTGTAAGTATGCCCTGGTCAGTGTTTCCCTTTAGCATCTGCTTCTGATACCATTGGCATTAAATGATATTCTCGTTGCATGAGCTAATCATAGAGAAGGTTCTATTTCACTTCTCGCACGGAAGATTAGAGCTCGCAAGAGAGCTAATGAGCACTGTCGCCCGCTTAGCGAACGATTTATCTCCAGTTATGGGGTTTTCTGAACCCACTTCGAGTCCAGAAGGAAAGGTGGCACCGGTGTGTACTGGTTATAAAGAATCTACTTTTCGAACGCTCTATTGGAACAGCTTCATGCTCGATAAGGAATTGTCTTTTCGAACGGGTACGCCAGTTCTTATGCTTGCCGAGTCTCTAATACCCGCTTCATTAGAGGCGGCGGAATCTCCGATTGAGTATCTTTCAAAGCTATTCCCTACAAGCGACCCTCAGAATCATCGTACAGAGTTTTCTATGTCCCATTTAAAGCTAAGCTTAGTCATGTCAGGGGTATATTCAGAGCTCTATGAACCACATTCTCTCAAGAAATCCGACACTGAAATACTCAGATCTATTCGCGCTCTCGACGATGAGCTGGAAAAATGGCGACTCTCAATACCTAGGGCCTGTCGACCTACCCTCCACATTTCCGATCTTCCCACCCAATCGACTACAGATGTCGAACTTCTCTTGATCAATCTTAAGTATCACCACAGCCTAGGATGCATTCACCAAGCTGTCAGCCGATGCCGACCCTGCGGTCCCATGACCGAGGCTCTTCGGTCAGGCCTCAATCTATCAGTTCGAGCGAGTGTTTCGTCTCTGGAAATCCTGTGTGCCACGCGCTTTATACTAACTCGAGAGATTTTCTGGTATGTAGGCCCGAGGCCCTGTCCTTTTCTAGAATGTGAATCTGACTTACCATCAGGTTCATCTGTTTCTATCTGCTTTCGGCGATCTTGAATCTGTTATGCAAGATCATCACCGAACCTTTCGATTTCGATAATCCGGAATGTATGAGGATTCTGAAAGATACCCCCGTGATCCTCCGAAAAATGGATACTCGTCAATTAACCTCCACCGAGAGACGGCACTTGGACCTCATGATTCTTCTTAGTTCAGAGCTTAGCGCTGTGGTAGAGAGAAGCAGCCTTCGAAATGGTGCATAGTATAGGATCGTTTCTCTTCCATGTCTCTGTGAATTGTTTTATGTGGGGATATCGATATGTTCGAATTTGATTTAGGTCTGCCAGATGGCAGGTTTTGTTGATATATAGCTACTTACTATGTCATTCTAACCCTCGATGGGCAATATTGGTGACTGAGCGGTATAGATCTTCGCAGAGACTCAGCTGGGGGTATGTGTAGACTAAGAAATCACAGATTTCGATTTATACCGGTCGATGCCAATAGATAGACATAGTATGGCTAAGACTGGAGGAACAAGAATGTATGTGTATTTTGTGTGAGCATCCAGTGTGTCCTTTAAGAGACTCTATGGATCTTAGGACTAGCATCTATAAATACTACAACATATTGGATCACACCATCAATTTCATAGTATACCTTTTCGGTTAGCTATAGTTATCTATCTGCAATAGCATTAATAATCAAATCTCACAGCGATCGGCATTTGATATAGCTTCAACGAAGAGTATTCTAATAAGCACTAAATCCCATAGTCGACGGTCTAGATGCATGCATGCACAGGTCCAGTGACCGGCAACCAATTTCCCCTCACCCCCAACACTCTCTCCGCATACACTTTCCATACATCATCCCCCCCCGTTCTCCACTACAGCCATACCGAACCTCTTACCATCACATACTCCGCACTCCATGCGCCCGAAACTCACCAAGCGAGCCTGCGACGAATGCATTACCCGCAAAGTTAAGTGCAGCGGCGCCTGGCCCTGCGACACATGCCGCAGTGCCCCAAAACAGGTGAAATGCACATACCTGAAACCGGCGCGTAGAAGAGGCCCCAAAGTTAGACGTCACACGGGCAAAATCGATTCTGTGAGCTTTGTTTCGGGGACGGATGCTTCTACTTCGTTGAATGTCGGTGCTTCGAACGAAAGTCATGTTGGACATAGGACGATCTCTCGGTCAGTTCTCGAAACGGTGGTGCATTGGTACCAGCATTCATCGTACAGTGTTTGGCCAGTAATTGATGCGGAGGTGCTTTTGCGGCGACTCGCGGACGACGACGATGGCCATGACACTGATGTTTATTGTCTCGCCACGGCGCTTTGCGCGGCGACGATGGCGCAACTGCAGCTCCCACCATTGACCGATGACGGACAGGTTGTTGATTGTGTTGCAATGGCGAGTGAGTGCATGAGGTTGCGTGAGGAGAGCAATTATAGAGAAAATCTCGACATGAAGAGTATTCTTGTTTCGTTTTTCTTGCATGTGTATCATGCGAAGATCAATAAGCGGAACTCGGCGATGATGTTCATACAGGAGGCTATCTCTGGCGCGAGGCTTTTGAAGTTAGATGAATGGGACCGTGAGACAAGGGCTGGTGGTGATGAAGCCATTGCGAATGAGGATATTTTGTTCACTCTTCTCTGGGTTTCGGAGAGGTAAAGTCACCCTTGCGTACGTGGGTAACGCTGGATGTTGATCTTCTCAGGGGCTATGCAATGCATCTCGGACTCTTACCATCGTATACGAGCCCGATTCGCTTACCGGAGGGAATATATTCAGCAGGCAATGAGCATGCTCAAGGCTTACTGGAGCTAGCTAAACTCTTCGCAGCTTTTGATAGCGTCTCTCTCAAGCGGAGTACCGGTGCTTTGAATCCTGATGTAATCTCGACCGATTGCCTTACGGATACGGAAGCGGCGTTGTCTATGCTTGCGCTAGGAGAGGGCGGCAGAGCATCTGTCCGGATGGCGGACTACTGCATTACTAAGGAATGGATGAGGACTATCATCTGGCAGGAAGCATTGTCTCGACAGATGTTATCCTCCAAAGCGTACTCCGAGCTTCTTACATTCAAGTTCCCAACCCGTGTCAGTCGGGACCTCTTGTATTCATTACAAGGTTTCTCCGAGTTTGATTTGTTGCCTCTGGGTCGTGATCAGGTATGTTAGCCTCTTTCTATGGCGACGGTGGTGGTAACATAAATGCAGTTATTGAAGTGTTTCGAAGTAACAAACTCACTTGCTGATGTCGTGTTGTATACGCCCTCAGTTTCATCATATGAGCTTCGATTAGGGCCTCAGGACTTTTTGCATGCTTTGTACCAAAAGCTTCTTCCATTTTTAGAGCAGGATGCTATGCTTAAGTCTATCTTGCATGCGAAGACTGCGGAAGCTTTGGTAACAGCACCTGCTCGGTTGTTAAGATTTTATGATGAACAAATAGCGGATGACGAGAGCACTATGTATGAGTATCTGGACCGCTCCATATATGATACGGCTGTATTCATTTCACAAGGTCTCAATGAGAGTTCATGATTAGTCGACACACAGAGTGTTCTCAGTGCGAGAGATGACGGTGGCTACTCCGATATCTGTAGCACGATCCTTCCTGCAATATCACCCTTCTCCATCTCCTCATATACCTGAGGCAGCTCTTTAAACTTGCGGACTTTAATCTCTGGTTTCACCACACCACGCCTAACGAGATCGACAGCCTCCATACATTCCTTCAGTGAGCCTACAAGATTTCCGGTAATCTTAAGTCCCTTGATCACGATGGTACAGATTGGTGTCTCCAGCACCGGTCGGCCTGGAGGAATGCCAACACAGCTCAGTGTTCCGCCGACACGTAGCATTTCGCAGGCGTGAGCAAAAGCCTTTGCGCTTCCAGCTGTAACTACTACTGCGTGCGCCCCAAGCCCGGTGATTTCATGAACGCGCTGGACGGGGTCGGCCGAGGTGAAGTCAATAAATTCAGTAGCTCCGAGGCGAAGGACAAAGTCGCGTTTGTCTGCGGCATCAACACCAATGACCAATGCTCCTTGGGCTTTTGCGTATTGAACTGTTCAATTTAGCATTATATCAATACATATAGCTCCAATTATGACGACTCACCAGCCAAATGCCCAAGGCCACCTCCAGCACCAACAACGACCAGCCAGTGTCCCGCCCTGATATTAGCATTTAGTACCGCCTGCGTGGGATATCAGCATCCTCAGCGGTAACAACAGGGACATAGCAGAACCACCAACCTTATAGGCTGTGACGCCAGCACATAAAACCGGCCCAATGACCACCGGATCAATATCATCCGGTAAGATCGTCAAATAATCCGCATCAAGAGCAATGAACTCCTGGAAGCTACCATCCTCATGGTGCAAATGATTTGTACTCTTGACGCAATACTGTTCCGTCCCAGCGAGACAGAACTCACAGCGTCGACAGATCCGACTCGAGAACCGGATTCCCACAAGACCCCCTACCTTTAAATCAGAACCACATCCGGGCCCGAGTGCCACAATCCGGCCAACCCCTTCGTGGCCGCCGACATGGGGGAGTTTAATCTTAGTTATGGGGTCACCAGACGGGCCAGCTGCAGTGCCGTTCTTTGTATGGAGGTCTAATATTTAGCAGATTAGCAGATGTGCATAAAAGCCATATCAAAGTGTGTCAGTCTTTCTACGATAGCCAAGAAATATATATAAAACGCACCACTTTGGCAGACACCAGTATACAGAACCTTCGCCAGGACTTCATTCTCGCCGGGTGTAGGAACTGGATATCCCTCACGAAACTCGACGTCTCCACCCAGCTCGGATACCAGAGCTACAGTCTGGGTGGAGGGCATAGGGTCAGAAGTTGGTCGAAGGGCACCCATGATGAATATAGATATTGTTTCCTTAGTTGTTTCTCCAACCATTCAATAGACAACGAGAGCAGACAGCCAATGGTATAAATAGGCCTCTGGGTTCCAAACGTTCGTCTTCGCTCTCGAAATCCGGATGGATCATACATATCATACCTTCCTACCATGGGATTCAGCTTGTGGGAAGGCAATTCTCCAATTGGTTACTTTTGCCATGGGCCCTGGTAGAGCTCCAATATACTCCGGAGAATTGCGTGGGGAGGTTAACGTTTCGTGCTGGCCAATTACTGTAACTACGGAGTAGATCTGAGAATTACCAGTAGGGCTCTCTGTTTTATACCACGTATCAGAGTAGAGTTTTAATTTACAACCACGTATTTCTCCGAATGCAACCCAGCCCCGAAAGCGCCAGACGAAATGGAAACATGAGTAGCAAACATGGGTCGAAAAGTACCTATACTTCTTGTCGTTCCCCTCATTTTGACACATCTACTCCGCCTTTTGTCCGCGGTTGGTGGCACGCTATTTCTCCGAGGTATTTCTCCGTGGAGGGTCTTCTGGGCTGCGTGACAAATAGGGATAGAAATTGGTTTGGGGGTAGTAGGTAGTGGTTACTTTAAGTGATGGATAATTTGTCTGGGGCATGTAGGGGTATAAAGATACATATATATCAGAGGTTATTGAAGCTTTGTTCTCAAATAACCCTGAGATCCCGCAGGCTCGGCATGTGAGACCTCATCATCCAATTGAAGCTCTTCCTTTTGTTCGTCCTGTTTGATGGTTTCTAGGTCCTTGAAGTACGTAGAAGACACAAGACCCTTGCAGTCTCCATTTTCTATGTATATATAGACCTTTGACTAGATAAATACATTCCTCCTTGAACGTAGGTCAAAGCCGCTCCAAGATTACTTATTCCAACAACCCAGCCGCAACGGTCTCACCTCCAGCCCGAAGAACAATTCTCGTAGGCGCCTCTAAAGGCACAGCATGATCCAGTTCCACGACGATTCGTGCCACGGAGCCTGGGCCAACGATTTTTGGCTTCTTCTTGATGGCGGCACCAGAGCCTTTATCCAACGTTGCGACAAGTCGACTAATCCGTCCAGGCACATGAAGGCGTCCCCGATGAACGTCAACCATGCTAGGCATCAGATGCTCAAATGCCAACACCTTGGCTGTGAATGATGTGATATTGGCGATAGGCGCAGAGGCACGGCAGATCACATCGCCGGAACGCAGGTGGATGGGGTCAATGTTTGCAAGGTTGAGCACCACGTTCTGACCCGCTACAGCCCAGTCGCTCGGTTCACCGTCCACTTCCAAGCTTCGAACCAATGCCGTTTCGCTGCTAGGCATCGTGAGAATTTGATCACCCACTTGCAAGCTGCCTGCATCGATCCGACCGGAAATCGAAAGGGGATTTTGGACGCTTCCGCGGAAGACATCACCAATGGTCATCCGCAATGGCTTGTCGAGGGCATGGGAGTAAGGCTCGGTAGCTTCAAGCTCCTCAATTAGGGTACGACCTGTATACCATGACACATTTGGATCATCGCTTCGCTTTGTGACATTGTCACCACTGATGCCTGAACATGGCACAAATGCAATGTTTTTGGCCTGGAATCCCGCAGTGGTCAAGAAAGCTGAAACCTGTTGCTCGATCTCGTCATAGCGATCCTTGTTCCACTGAACAGAGTCCATCTTATTAACAGCAACAATAATTCGCTGAACACCCATACTCCGCACCAGAAGAGCGTGCTCCTTAGTCTGACCCTTTAAGCCAGACTCAAAGTTCCCCGTGCCTGAATCAATAACAAGAACAGCAAAATCGGCCTGGCTAGCACCAGCTATCATGTTCGGCACAAAATCTCTGTGGCCGGGAGCATCTACAATTGTGAAGACGGTCTTCTCTGTCTCAAACTTGTTAGTCGCGATATCGATAGTGACACCGCGTGCTCTCTCCTCGGAACCTTGATCCAGCACCCAGGCAAGAGCAAAAGAGCCTTTGCCAATCTTCTCAGCTTCTCGCCGATACTTGTCAAGGGTCCGTTGGTCTATTGCCTTCAGATCAGCAAGTAAGCGGCCCATGAGCGTACTTTTTCCCGCATCGACATGGCCTGAGCCACCATTAGCAACACAATCCTGTGTTAAGAAATGTGGGTGAAAACAAACCGATGACTGCAAAATTCATGGCATTTTTCCGCTTCGACTTTTGGTATTCGGATAAAACGTCCAGATTCTTGCTCTTAACGGTCACCTTCTCTGCAACGCTTAGGTTGTTCATGCCACCCGCTAGGTCGGTTTGGTTTTTCTTATCGCCAGCCGGCTTAGAAGCAGGCTGTTTCGACTTGAAGCCTGCACGTCTATTAGGGAGAGAGGTCCTAGATCTTGCGCCGAATAGCCAAACCTTTTGCAGAGCTTTGTGCGTTCAAGACGACATCATCTGGCTTGGGCCTGTGAAATCAAAGGGTTCAGTAAGATCTTGTCCGTATATCTCCATCAGATCCAAAGAGGTTGAGAACAAGGGACTGGGCTCGGTCATCTTTGGTCGCGTAACATCCCCAACGATAGTGCTAGCGAAAGTAGAAGGCGAGGCGCGAATATTGACAGTAGGCTGTTCTTTTTCTTCCTCTTTGACCAAAGGCTCTGCAGTAATCTCTTGTTGTACATTTGCTAAATTATTCGGCGACGTCCCATTCTGCTTGACTGGCTCAGGAGACGGCTTCTTCTGGGGTGAATGGCTCCCGAGACGGGACAACTTTCCCAAAGGACGCGGCGATTGGGCACCCTCAGGCTTTTGTGTTTTCCCATTGCCAGCAAGCCTTTCACGGAGAGATAAAGAAGCGCCTTTCTGCTCCGTTGAATGCGCTGGTGTCTTATCCACCTCAGCATTCTGCGGAGGGGCCGTAGTTGAAGCCTTGTCACCCTCCTTTTTCTTGCGGGCAGCAGCCAAAGCAGCTAGTTTCGAAACCTTTCCACCAGATTCAGGAGACCCACCAAGAAGTCCAAGCCGAGGATAAAGAGGCTCTATGAGAATATCGGCCTTACGATGCACCGGGACATTGAGCCACGGTGAGTCGCGGAAGAAGTCTGCGGCGGAGAAATGTGGGGGCTCTTGCGGAGCCAGATCAGGAGGTAAAGGGTATGCAGGCACTGAAAACCTGTTAGAACATTCTCGAGCTTCCATTTGGAGTCAGTTTACCAGCCAAAACCGAGGGACAGGGTACACTCACCACTATCGCAAAGGTGCGACAAAGGGGATTCCGCTGGAGACTCGAGCCTGCCCATGGGGGAATGGGGCAAGTTGTATAAACAAAAGTGATCACGCTTACCTTTCGCCTTCGCAGCCGGAGCGGACGTGCTCTCCTTCTTCTTCACTTCCTTAGCTTTCTTATCTAACCAAGCCATCGCAATTAGCGTCCATGCCACCTCATCGATTATCCCGTTGAACAGCAACGCCCATTCGTCCATCTGCATAGCTTTCGTCAAACTCACTTCTTAAGTAGTTCACAGACTTTGCCACATCGTTATAGTAGTGCCATAATGCTTCCTGAACTTCGTCCCGCGAGGCCGTTACAGAAGGCGACCCCGCGAGGAGTTGACTCAACACCTCTGCAGTACACTGTTCGAGGAATTCCTGTTCTTCGGGATCTGGTGAGTCATATCCATCATCATCGAAATCATCATCATCGTAAGCTACAGCCTTTACGCGATGGCGCGACATGGTGGCTGTTGTGATTGTTGAGGGAGGGGCAGGTGGACTTGGAGGGGTTCAGCCGCACCAGGCTGGTGTGTGGACGGGGAGTAGGATGAGGGCAAGTATTCCAGCACGTCACGTCTCTCGGTGGTGTCTCCCAATCACCCAGATGCGAATTACCGGGCGCAGCGGATCAGAGGAATAGTGCAGTAGATGCCGAATTGTAAAGGAAGAAGAGACGAACCTTCAAACGTCATTCCCTCATTTATTGTCCCCGCTCCGCAGACCGCTTTCCACCCTAATACATAAACATGAATCCTCCTATTGGCGGACCGTAGAGCATAGATCCGAAGAAGATTAATAGTAAACAAACCGAAAATTTTCCAGTTCGTAGATGTAAATAATGAAGTTCAGTTGTATTGTTTTCTAAAAATGGCTCTAGCAACTAGTGACTAAAAGCAAGTGTCGTGTCTGTCTGCAGAGCAGCTACTACTTACACCAACACTAACGTATCTCTATCCAGTCCTACGACATGTCATACCATCATGAATAATTGTCAGTGCGAAATTCTCTCTAAGGGGGTGGTCATTTCAATGGACTCCCACCAAAAAAGTCTCCTGTTCCCGGGCCAGCAAAGCTGCCATTGCTCGGGGTCAGAGCAACCGAGCGTCGGAATCCCTGTCTGGGCGTGGTGGGCGCACTGGCAGCAGGGGCGGTCACTTCAGGAGTGCTGGGGGTGTTTCTACCGCTATTATTCTGCATCGTCACTGCAGTTCCAGGCCGTGATAAAACGGCTGTAGCGCCGTTTCGAGCTGGTGGTCGGAATCCTAGTTTGGATCCCTCGCGGAATAGCTCCTCAAGTATTTGTGAGACCACCCCTGCGTCTTCATATTCCTGGAACTTCTTCCAAAGACGGAGGGCCATGCGTGCATCTTCAATGGAGTCATGCCCTTGGTTATTGTCGGTGGGTTCTTCTTGGATATATTCCTTGAACACAGCCCAGGCTAAGTATCGGAGACTGAGACGCCGATTCTTACCTGGGTGGAAGAACAAATATTGTGTATCGACTGTCTGACTTTTGGGGACTTGGATATTGATTTTGCGGAAATCGGAGGCTAATCCGTGCCCGACAAAAATGCATCCCAAATTGAGGAGTAGCCACAACTTCTTATATGCGACTTTAAGTGGGACAAGATTGTGCTGACTAGTCCTCGGGTCTAAGTCACCGGGTTTAATACCAGAGTATTGAGTGACATAGTCAACGATTGTCTCTTTAATGGTGATATAATCATCGATAAAAGGTACGCCTTCTCGAGTCCCGGAGCCTCTAAGAACGGAAACTCGAGCAAGGCCACTCTTGCTGGGCCGTACAATTTCTTGAGAACCATCGGCTTTCACATCGATCTCTGCTTTTTCGAGATCAACAAATTCGGTATCAAGGGCAACAGGAGTACCAGGACTCGGCTTCTCTTCCTCTGAAAGAGTAGCAAGTGATTCCACGGAGCGACCGCCACTAAAAGGAATGGTCAGCATGGAACTATCTCGGTTTTGTAGCACAGGTTCAACCCACTTAAGTGACCAATCACGGTAAAGAAGAGTCGTGTCAAGGGCGTTCTTCCAGTTATCATCCATGGCGTGGCGAGCATCCTTCACCTGGTATGCCAGCACACACGGCACTTTCCACGGTTGATTGAATCGGAGCGCTTCATCCTTGTCTACCTCCGTGACCAGGAAGTCATTGAACAGATGCCACTTATTTGCAGTCTCCGGCTCGCGCGAGGAGATTGACACATTAATAAAGGAGACTAGATGAGCTTTCTGATGCTCAGGAATATCAATTTCTGAAACCACGCCTACCAATTCATATACCACAGGCCCGGCATGTTGTTCTGCATCCGCATTCGAAGGTCTTCCCCTTCAAAGCACAAGATCTGGCCAGCATCAACCACGAGGCCAACCGCTTCTGGTAACCATCCGGGAATTGCCCAAAGCCGTTTGCAGATAGGATTATTTAGTGCGGTGTTGAGCATCATAACGAGTGGCATGCGATGTACTGTCTTCCGAATAGCCACTTGTTGGTAACGTCGGCAGTAATTGCACCATCCTCTGTTTTGAGTCTCGCGCTCAATGCTTGCCCGTAAAATGTTTGAGAAACGGTACGCAGGGTTCCTACGGATCTGCTTTATATCAATTGCCGGGTAAATTAACTCATTAACCAGCGAGTTCCCTGGTCGGACAATTTCCTTCTGGCAAAACATGCAGCGAATAGACTCGGAAGCAACGGTTGCTAATTTATGGTCGAGGTCATCTGAGCTCGGGAGGATCATGCGGAAATCATGAGAAATTTGGCCAAGGAAAAATCTGTTGACAGCCTGAATTGAAGTAGACAACGCCTTATTCGTCAAATTCTCTTCAAGCAGCCCCAAACTGGAGGCTTCCCGAAAACTACCGAAAGTTTTTAGAAGATTTGTCGCTTGGCAGTTTTGACCGTCGGCTTTCTCAAGCATATCGAAGAGATAGCCCATCTCACATAGGAGGCAGTTCTCAAATATGCATGTGCTTGCGGCGTGGTGGAGTGCTACATTTCGTATCAACGGGATGAACTTGAATAGCTGGAGGAGAGCGTTTGTGAAGGAGTTTGCAATGTGTGTCTCTAGACCAGAGAATTTAGTCTGGTTATAGAATCTGTATCAAATGTCAACTGATCTGTTTTGATTTGTAGAGCTCAGTGTGTGTCTTACCGAAAGTCGAAATCATCGACACCAAATCGGCTGTATTTGATCTCGACATTACTGTACTTGAGAAGAGGGTCGTCCTCTGCTTCGCCGTTAAGCTTCGTGCCCGCAAGTGTCTCCGCCGTATCAGTAACGAGGCCATCCGACTTCGCCTTACTTTGTTCTCTTGCCTTTTCGCTCAGGAACTTCGGCGCGATAAGGGCAGGTTCCGAATTGGCCATCGCGCGAGTATTCTCTACTTGATTTCGTCGAGTCTTTTTCGGGTTCGGTGCATAGTGCCCAATCTCCGCGGGACGTAGGTAGGGAATTAGTGCTTGGTCAGTAGGGGCCGGCGGGTTGCCAATCTCAAAAACAAGGTGGCTTGGCCAAGCAGAAAACAGCCGCTCGTGGTAATATGGCATCCCAATCATACTCAAGGGCGTATCCGGTGACCAGTCAAGGGGTGGAGGTCGGGCAGGTACATCCGCAAATTCAACTTCCTTGCTCATCTCATTGAAATGTACTTTCGATGGAGAGCCCCACAAGTGGATCGCACACTCGGCATCATTTATGGCTAATGCCTCCCCAGAGGGCGACAAATCGATCCCAAGCATGAACGAAACATTGGCTTGGCGGAGATTGATTGCGTTAGGGTTCATAAGGTCGACCACCTGCAGCTGACCGGTCTGTGACGCAACAAAACTGGTGGTATGCAGTTTAGGATGCATGCGTACATACGCAGCTCCAGCATGGAAAGGTATAGGAGGTAATGGTGATAGTGTCTTGAGGTCATAAACGTTGGCCAAGGGGTCGACGATCGGTGATCCCAGATGTCGAACCGAAAATCCACAGGTGACCAGAAGGTCATTCCTAGCATCCATATCATTAACAGCTGTTCCGTGAGCCTTCCAAGACTTAACGACACGAAAATCAGTGAGACTCAAGGCGTTCACTGATCCGGTATCTGTCGCAGCACAAAGATATCGACTCTTTTTCATCATAGTATAATTATATTCGGTCGGCAGCTTGTCGACTATGTGTCCCTTATCGATATCAATTGTGAACATTGACTTCTGACATCCCGCTACTATAACTTTGTTCAGTTGTGCTGTGAAACTCATGCAGCGTAGATCCGTCATGTCCTCATGAGTAATGTGCCATTGCGTCAGGCCACGCCGGGTTATCATATGCACACTCTTCGAAGACAACGATATCACGCCTCTATCATGAAACAGTATCTGCCGTACGGGGCCTTCGGAAACTGGGTGTGCTCGGACGGAGGTATACCTCTGTAATTCTGGACCGCAAAAGGAAGTGATTCGGCCCTGCAAACGCAGATCAGCACCTGGTCAACTTCTAGAATCAACGACCTTACATATTCGTTCCCAGCCCACAACAATTCCATCACATCATCAAAGGCTATTGCTGTCGCAATCGTTGGCATACCATGTGGGCTTGGAGGTGGCACCGGAATGCGCGACAGTTCATCCCAATCGGCTTCCATGGTGCTAACATTGCACCCGGGTTTGCGCCCGAGCTTCTATCGTCTTTAAATCAGATGCAGGCGGCGTGTATAATTCCTAAAGGTTGAAACGGTCCTGTTCATTCGGGAAGAGAGCGAAATCGGGCATTGTTCGGCGTAGACGCGATTGCGGGGGGAGCTAACAAAGGTCGTTTTCGAGAATCGCAGCACGCGGTCTTGAAGGGGTAGAAACCGAGCTAAGATATCCCATTCACTAGCAATCTCACCCTTCTCTGTTCGAAAATATACTTGGAAAGCCCCCCAAGCGTGCAATCTGCAAAGGTGAGGCAGCAATACTGATGAGGTACCGACACGTCATCACGTGAAAGCTAGAGCGGGGGACATGTAGTATCGCCTGAGGCAGTGATCAGGTTGCCCAAAAGAGAAAAACCAAAAAGAAGCATCAAGTATACACACTGCTTGTCCTAATGCCACAAACCCAGGCGCATACTTATACCCCAAGCTATGGCACTTTGGTCATATGCATTCATATTGGATATTGACTTTTCCTAGTTCTAAAATACTCACCTCTGAACATGTACTTGCACCAAAAGATCGGGACACACTACGATGTAGGCAAAACAAACCATAGTACATGCAAATTGTATAGAGGGAGCAACAGCACTATCGTCCCAATTCAGCACAGAAGCAATGCATATTCAGTACACGTGGAGCTTTTAAAACTTCAATCGTATTTCAAGTGCTCATATAAAATAGAAATCAAGATCATGTTTCGTAGTACTTTGAATGCGTTTAATCGCACCATGTATGTGTATACCATATCGGACCGCCAATGACCGCCTTCGAAGGTTGGAATTATTAGCTCAGGGGGAAAATCCTCGACCGTAACAGAAGTCTTCGTTGTCTGCATACCGCAGTATTAATAACTACACCAAAAGGGGTCATATAAATGTGAAAATTTCTCATATTATGCATTAACAAGTAGGCATTCTAAGGAAATTTTATTCGGAAAATTAATCGCTTTTGACGGCGTTATAAGCTTGAGATCTTGACCCTCCAGAAGATACAGGATCCTATTCCTTCCCTGACAGACTGTATAAAATCAGGGTTTAGCCCTTTCTCCATCCAAATGTAGTATAGTGCGTTCTCAAGTAGTAGGAGTGTCGGGTATCTATTCCGGAGTATGTACCCATCTCTATTGACCATCCGCAGAACTCTTGCCAAGAACTTTGATATGATTAAAAGATGTAAACCATCTTCACTGGGCATAAGCTTGATGGAGCTTTTATCAGGGCCAAGGGGAAGGGTCCATACGTTGCCGTTTCTATCGGCTGCGACTAGTCTAAGAACATTCGCCCAGTGTCTATAAGTACTTAGATATACTTCTATGACGAAGATCAGGGTAGCTATATCGTGATTATTTCTGAGCTGTTGCGACTATGGGGATTCCATTTACATAATCAAACGAAGTGCATCGAGCACATGACAAAAGTCCATATTCGTCTTGTGGTTAGGCACACAACAAGGCGCAAGTGAAAATGAACAAATGGCTACCAAGATCGACAAAGCAGGCTAATGTAACAGAAAAAGCAAAAGCAATCCTCCGGCACTCGCCTACACCCGAGACCAAGCATCAAACCGTCATCGCGTTACACAAACCTCAATGGGAAAATGGTGCCAATACGCCGGTTCATTAAGTGAAATCATGATATTCAGATCTTGTAAGCCTCGCCACTAATGGTTAACGATAGAATGAAGCTGGGTTAGAGCTAGGTGCCGTTCCTTGGGATGGGTTGTATGCTTGATAGCCTCCTGCTCCGGGCGTAAAGAAGGGTAAGGTGCCGGTGTTGACGTTGTGCCTGGGACGGGGGGGGGCTGATGCATAGGTGGTTGTTGATTGGAAGCTGGGCCTGTAGGATACGGGGGCTGTGGCTTAGCTGCATCTTCATGGGCATAAGGAGGGTATTCCTGTTGTTGTTGTTGTTGCTGCTGCTGCTGCTGCTGCTGCTGCTGCTGGAACGGTGGCTGGACAGCGGCGGGGCTTGTCCGCTAGCAGGATATGGAATTCGTTGGTTTGCGGAAGGATGCTCAACAGGAGAGTCATAAACAGATGTTCCTAGCTCTTGCGGGTGCTCATATGTTGATTCTGGTCGGTGATGCACGGGCTGATAGGATGCACCAGCTGGAGGTGTGCGGGTACGTGGATCGGGGGACTGAGATGTCGGAGGGTACATAGGCGCTTGATCTGCCCCGTAGTAAGGGGATGTATTGGGCTGGTGTGATTGGGTTTCTTCTCATGACATTAGAGCTATGTTTGCTAGTAATATCCCCTGGCGATCACAAACCTTGAGGCCGAGGGCTAAAATATCTTTGGGGATCAGATTGCGGAGGGCCCTGAGGGTAGCCCATGGATGCCGCAGGTCCGGGATATCCATACTGAGATGGACCAGGCCTGCCATACGGGGGCTGGGCGGGGTGCGACATGGATGCCTCCAGAAGAGATTCATAGTCCCGTCTCGCTTTTATGAACTTCTCATTGAGTTGGGTGAACTCGTCTAGATACGCATCAGCTAAACGAACTGAAATGGCCTCAAGCAACTATACCTTTTTTCTGAGAATATTTGCCGATGAGCTCAATCAACTTAGGTCGAATTGCCAAAGTAGAGTGATATAGAGCTGTGATTTCTTCATTATCCTGAACGTTTGGTTCGGTACTACGTGTGCTGAGGAGTGTCAACAACTTCTCAACGTTCTTGATCTGGCCGAACACCTCGCCTTCCATCTGAGCTTCCCGCTGTAACTCTTCAACTGTAGGGTCTGGAAGCTTTTCAACATAATTGAGGGGGAAAATGCCCGTTTGCCCTCTTAGAGAGCCCTTCCACCAATCCTTATATACGGACTCGAGTACTGCAATGACATCGCCTCTGCGGAATTGTAGTTCGCCGGGTTCTGAAGGCTGGAAGTCATAGAGAGCCCTAACTCGCGAGACAGTGGCAGCGGAAGTGCCAGAAGGAACCGCCTGATGTGTTGGGGCTTGTGCCTGGCTGGTAGGGGCAGCGTTAGAAGTACTCGACTCCGGCTGTGGCTCAGAGGCCACGGGATTCTTTTCTCTGATCGAGAGGGCCAGCGCCATCTGCAACTCCTCCTCTTCTTTCTGACGATCTGCTTCGGTTATCTCTGTCTTCACAGGCTTTGAAGGGGGCTGCAGGTTCGGGTCTGCGCGAGTAGGATGTAAGTAATGAGTCCTATCTATGCGACATCCCATCGATGACTTACTTTGTGTCTTTAGCTTCATGTATGCTTGCTCCATGATGCCGAAGTCTGGGTTACTAGAAAACATCTCTGTCCACTCTTGCATACGCTCTAGAATCTTTGCCTTGACCTGCTGGTGGGTGTTCTGCCGGAAACGCTGTCAGAGCCTTCGTCAGATGCAGGACGGCGACAATACGTACTCTGTCACTAGCAAGGCGGAGTAGGGAATCCGTGAAGCTTCGCGAAGCAAGTTCGCGGTGTATCTTCGGGCCGCAGTTCTGTGCCAAAGCATTGCCCAACTATGAGAAATGTGAGAATTCGTCCTTGGTATATTCCAGGTATTCTGAACGAGAGTGCGAACCTCCAAAGTATACAGTTGCACATTGGCGTTTCTATGCGCAAGCCTCTTGATCAGGGCGGCAACAGCATCTTTCGCGCTATATTCAGGAACACATATTAACACCGATTCGTATAGATTTGGACCAAAGCCAAGAGACAAAAGAATTTCAGACTCACCCTGACTCCTCCGCCGCAACTTTGTCGCACACATCCTATTAGATGAAGGCATCAGATAAGTACATCCAAATCCGATTGCAGTATACTGAAGTGGTAAAAGAGCTCCCATACAAGAATATATTCCCAGTTCTCCGATGTCAAATTCTCGTCGGTCGCCTTGGCTAATTGCGCAGAAGAATTCACGTCAGCAAGCTCTACATAGCAACCGGACTTGCATTTTGCCCACGAATTGCATGGCAGTATGACAGGAGAGTAGCCGGGACATCGTACCGACTGCGTCATCGAAGGCGTTCTGCTGTGCGCGGAACATGATTGTTCTTCCTCAAGCTAACCTAACTGACGGCGTAATGTCTGGATTGACGGTGGCAGGTAGTATGATCTTTCGTTTAAGAGAATACGAGGCTTGTGATCGGTGTAGGTAATTTGATCGCCTGCAGGTATTGACTCGGCTAGATGTTAGCCACTGAACCTCCTGATGGCCTCCAGGTCCCTGATCAACGCCCGATGCGGGGAACCGATTGACGGTATCGAGACGTAAGGCTGAGGTCGGCTGGTTGTTGAGCAGTGTCTATTGGCTTCGTTAAGATGAAAAGGGGAAACAGACTCCCGCTAAGACTTGGAAGGGATCTCAGGAATAACGAAGGAATGTGAAGATCTCGGGCATTCAGTGGAAGGCTGCAACTGATACTGCCTTACGGTCCCAGTAGTGGTACTAAACAGGTGATCGCGCAGGCGGAGAGCTGCGCCTCTGACGCTGACTGGCCGCGCGCTACGCCCGAATAAGCGAGTTTGGGCGCCTACTAACTACTAGTACTAAGTGCCTAGTATGACGATATTACCAACTATGACGGAAACTTATCAGGCAGGTACCAGCCCACAAGGCATTCGATCTGTATGTTTGAATACGAAGGTTATCTATCAGTACTCCTAGTCCCTAGGAAGATAACGTACAGAATAATTGCAAATTGTTATCCATGTTCGCTCCTTTCACCTATATTGGGATAAATACGTACCTGAGTTATATATAAATGACTAGCCAGTACCCAGAATTTGAAGTGGATAGAATTACATGTTACCATGACTGTACGGAGTACGTGCCCCATAGCAGAGCAGAACAGGCATGGCATTGCTGAGCTATTTAAAGTACAACTACCTTTCGCCGAGCTAGAGAGCAGAACGCTGCGCAAAGAATAGAATACCTTGCGAATCTGCAGTACGAATATCGACGATCATTCAAACGGGATTTACATACAAGGGCATTAATTTTTCAGCCCATCTTGAATCCATCTTGAAGTTCTTTAATAAGGGGAGAGACTGGGAAAAAACCACCCTCTTCTTATTTTAAGATAATATCTAAATAGCCGGTTTGTCGCTATCATTATGAGGATAAGTAAGAAAGATATCATATATTAAACCGGCAAGAGGCCCAGCCGTGCCTTCGTATGTGCCGCTTCAGTCTGGGTTATTCTCCCCAAACGTATGCTCATTCATTATGAAGGGTCCTATCCCGCGAGCCCTAGCTTTCAATCCCGCCGGCCCAGAAAGGAAAGTAGAATTACCGGCCAGTAACAATAAACGAAGGGAACCCCATGTAGGATTTACAGTATTTTCCATCATCCCAACATCGGTGATGATACAAATAAAAAGAGTGAGGTGTGTGAGGAAACATCATCACGGTAAGAGGATATATTCGAACGTGAGGTAAGGTGCGGAATTTTTTTCGTAAGCCCTGTCACAGCAGGAAAGAAGAAAGCGCAAAGCCATCAATCATCGCCATCTATGAGATTTAGATCCAGAAGAGAAACACGGGCATGGGAGGTCGTCACGAGAGATTGTGCCATTATGCAGCAGCAGCATATCATGGCCCAGCAAGATATAAGAAAACATCAGGAGCAATGGGTATCTGGAGAAGACAGAAGACATCGACGTATATAGAGACAATTAAGTGCGAAGAGGCTCAATGACCCCCTTTTTGGGCTTTCTCCTGGGCCCTGCTTAGCCGTGCGGCTTTTACAAGGGGTGCTAGATGGGATAGAGGGGCACAAAAAGACATAAAGGGGTGCTTTTAACAAGGCGTCAGCACAGCTTCCGTTAAAATTGAAGTCGGGAACATACCTTCAGCAAGTCATGGGCCGAGGCTCTCTTTTCAGGATCGACCTTCAGTGCAAGGTGCAAGAAGTCTCGGAAAACCGGTGTCAGGCTCTGTTCATCCTTGATCGTGGGGGTCCCGTTCGTTGCGATCAAGTATAGTGCCCGAAGAGGTGACTCGGTGAGATACGGAGGCTCGCCCTCGATCATCTCGATAGCCATAATTCCCAAGCTCCAAATGTCAACCTTTCGACCATACTCTTTTCTCGTAACGACTTCCGGAGCCATCCAGTACGGGGTGCCGACCATCGTGTTTCGCTTGTTGTGAGAGTCGTTGATTTGGGCGCAGAATCCAAAATCGGCTATATTAGGTTAGAATATATAGAGTGAAAAATGAACCAGAGGAGCCTTACTCAATTTTATATTGCCATCCAATGACAGGAGAATGTTGTCTGATTTGATATCACGATGGATTACGCCTTTGGAATGAAGGTGCTGTAGACCATTCAGAGTCTTCACGAGAAATGGTCAGGATCCGGGCCACATGTAAATAAGGGTATGTTTGGAAACTCACTTCTCTGCAGACGGCAGCAATCTGCCCTTCACTCATGATATTGAAAGTGACCACATCGGTAAGACTGCCACCCTCCATATATTCCATCACCACCCAGAGGTCTAGACCATGAAGATAACTGTCCAGGAAATTGACAATGTTTTTGTGCTTACTGTCTTTCATGACGATAATCTCATTTATAATAAGATCCTTCTTCGGTTGCAGATCAAGATTCATTTGCTTTATGGCAACACAGCTGCCTGTCGCATTGTGGTACGCGGTGAATACACCACCAGAAGCACCCTGGCCAATCTTGTTCAGGTTGTAGTACATCTTAGTTGGATCGCCAGGAGTGCAAATGGCGACCAGTCGTGACCGTATATCCATGGCATTGCTCTGGCGAGCTCGTTGCCGTGGGCGAGCAGCGGGAACGGCACGAGCGCTTTGCTGATGCGCAGCAGATGGATCCTCCACGGGCGACACCTGTTGTGGAATTGGTTGCGTTGCTTGTTTTTGTTTTGGCTGCTGTGCCTGCTGCTGGCGTAGGCTTTGACTGCGGTCAAGTTGCTTGCCTGCAATTGCCTGCTGGGCTGCGGCCATTGCCTGCTCCTGTTGTTGTTGGTACTGTGTTGGCGTGGAGGCCACAGCTGGTGACACCCATGGAGCAACTGCGCCGTTAGCCTTAGAGTTTGATCTGCTCAGCTGCGGCCCAGATGGTAAGGGCTCGGATTCCGGTATGGGCGGTGTGCCGAACGGCTGAGCATTCTCCGGGATCATTCCAAACTGAGGCCAGGGATCCTGTGCTGGTCTTGTCGTAGCGTATGAAGCAGTAGTTGGGGGCTGAGGAGCAGGGCGGGCGGGCGTCATATTAGCGGCAGCTGGGGGTCTTGGAGGGGCCCGGTTGGGTACAAGGCCACCAACAGGAGGTGACATAGCCTGGGTTGCCACTGGAGCACCGCGGGGAATCGGAGGTGGCGCTCTTGGGTTTTCAAAACTCCCCTCATGGTTTTGTGGGAAACGTGGGCTCGTGGGAGATGAGGCTCGCTGGCCCACAGTGCCATAGGGAGTCGAGCCGCCAGAGCTGGGCTGCGACGAGGAAGTGGTAACTGGTTGATGATGGGCATATGCGTGGTCAAACTTGTGCCAGACCTCATCGTCTCCTTGCGCATTCTTCTCGTAGAATCTCATAATATCAACCATAGTTTGCGGGTGTTCTTCCTGCTCCTTCTTTGAGATACCGCTTTCCTGTAACAGGCGTTGCCATTCTTTAGGCAGGCCCGTGAACTGGCCCGTCTGGTTATCGTAGCCGACATGTGTGACATGGACGGGATTCTCCGGTGCAGAGATCTTAATACCACGAGGAGAACCTAGCATGCTGTTGACGAAGCTGGAGAAGCTGGCCTTCTTACTTCGCCCAACCGGTTTAGTGCCATTTCCCTCATCGGAATATCGCTTAGTATTCGTCGAGCGATCGCTATCCGTTCTATTTACTAGGGCGTCCATACGGTTGTGTAGAGCGGTGAAGCTAGCGGATTGTCTGAGTCCTCGAGTGTCGGGGGCTGTCTGAGACCGTAACGTCGGAGGCTTCTGGGTTGGTTGTCTGTCGGACTCGGCAGTGTTTTCTTGCAGAGCACTTAGCATACCCCGTGAATCAAACGGGGCACCGATCAATTCATCTGAGCTTTGAGCGTTGAGTGAGAACCGTCCCGAGTGGGGCGGACGGGATTTGGTGGTGTTGTGGTTACCAGAGAAATAGCCAGATTCGTTGTTTGCAAGAACTGGGGATGGCCCACCACTGTTCTGATCCAGAGAGGATGTAGAAGAGCCGTATGCGTTGGATCTCGTGCGCGAATGTTCTCGGCTTCTGCTGGCAGAAGAACGCGGATACACGGGCGCTGAGGGGTGTCGTTTAAGTGACGTGTTGCTCTGCTGACTCTTAAGCATGCGGGAACCGATACTAGGAGGGTCCTTGTGAAGCTTGCTTGACGGTCGTCGAAATTTGAGGGAAGAAAAACTATCGTGATTCATGACGTGCGGATTTTAGGGGGGTATTCCAGCAGGTCGGGCGGTTTGGTGGTTGCAGGGTAAGTGCCACTAGGCTCAATGTTGGGCTTGATTGGAGGGACTGGAGGGGGGGGAAAGCCACCTGTGGTGAGGCGGTGCTTTCAGGCTGGGCAGCCCAGTCCGTCAATATCGATTGTGGAACTAGGTACTTCGGGGGGGTGCGTGATACTGTATGGTAGGATGTGTCCACTGAGAGGAAGGTTGTGTTGGAGCAATGAGGGGATCGGGGATGCAAGAAGATCCAGATAGCGATGCAAGGGAGGGCGCGAAAAGAAGCTGCCGCGGGCTACCGTCAACCAGTGGTTAGCACGTGGAGAGCCGCTCGCTGGATGGATCAGAAACCACAGCGTCCAAACGATTAATTTGATAAAGTAGACTTTAAAGGCGGTGACGGGCTTTCAACTCCGAGAGGGAAGCATGAAAAGGGGACCCAAAAAAAGGGAAAATCAAATAAAAAATAATATATAATGAAATGAGCAAATTTATGAATGGAGAACAACAGAATAAAAAGCAAGAAAATAAAAAGAGATATATGTGATTAACCGACAGCTCAGCACACAGACCTGCAACCCATGGGGTGGTGGAAAAGGCTGGAAAGGGTAAAAAAGGAAAAAAGAAAAAGCAATAACAATGCTATGACGGTGACAACTCGAAGAGGAGAAGAGTACGGAGAATAATTAATCAACCTCAGTTGGGGAACCAGTGATTTAGTTAGATTGGAGGCTGGGCCAGCTACGGGGGGCAAGCGAGTGCCAAACGGCCCGTCCAGCGTCATTGCAATAATATTATTATTATCAACGGTACATGCTATGGGGAAGGATAATTTCCTTTCACGGGCCAGCCACTAGGGTTGTTGACTTGGCTTGATCTCATTGTCACAGTTGACAAAAATAATAATAATAATAATAAAATAACAAGAATAAGGGCGGTCAATGGGTATTAATGCTATTTAACTTTGTGTGATCCGTAGTTATTTATTGATTTTTATTTATTGATTTATTTTTCTTTCTATTATCTTTTTTTCTTCCGATCCTTCTATAATATCGTTGCATAGCGAACCCGTGATTGGTACTTTTGGTATGATACATACGAGAACTACTCTTTACACAGGTTGGAAATTCCTGACAACTACTTGCTAGTATATACTTGGAAAGTCCGTCACTTTGTACTCCGTACTAGGGTATACATCATCTGTCTCAGATCATCCATCTTCTAAGCAAAAAGAAAAATTCTAGACACCTGTTAGACCTTGGACTCCATTGCAATGGGGTCGTTGACTCGTTGACCCGAACAGCTCCCAGACACCCACCCTCACTTTTGGGAAATTACAATCCGAGTCCACACAGTCTGTGAGCCGGAGAAGGTATCCTTCGGATCAGTGTGGCTCCATTTTTATTTTATTTTACCCATGCTTCTCCCTTTAAATTTTCAAGGCATGCCGGTACGTAAAGTGGTTTCATTTATCTCTATCGACCTTTTCCGATCGTGCTCCAACCTAAATCTCGAGGCACAATGTGAAGCTCACATCCTTCGAAACATTCTTGTGTCCGCTGGAAGCTCCACTTTGGAAGGCGGGGCTAAGGTTCCTTGACACAGTCGGCCTATGGTTGGATAGAAAGTTCCAAGCCGTCAACCAGACTTTCCCTGAACCATAATTCGGATGACATATTTACCAACCCGAGCTTCGACTCACATCTCCAGGATTGGTTCGGTTGGGATCAGACAGCGCCTCAATTTCCACTGTCTCGACTTGCCGGAGACAATCATCGTCTTACCATATTGCTTATTATTCTCGATTCGGTCTTTTCTGATGCTGTGTAGCCCTAATCAGCAATCTAGAAAATCGAGAAGGACAATTTAGTGGATCTTCACACCTCGGGAGCTCAGGTCTCTTCTTCCTCCACCCACCAACAAAGTTAATTAGAGAGAGGACCACGCAAACCAAATACTAAATAGAAAATTAAAATTAAGACACAAAAAGGGAGGAGCAGTAAAAAAATGAAGACGTAATACTGCTGTGAACCTTCTGCCCAACCGTTTTGCTCTTCAAAATTCTGTACATGTTATGCTGCAGGTACAGTACCAACTACCAACACCATCCTCGGTCGACCGGATGAGCAAATTCCTACTCATCCCCCCTGCAGTCAGAACACAGCCCAGCCAAGTCGCACAAATGTTTCTCATTCCCGACTAGTCAGGCAATTAGTCTATCTAAGCCAACTCCCAGGTATATTGCAGTCCTTGTGGGCTATCATATGTGACTGGTAGTCGGTTAGACTCTTCCAGAAACGCGGGACGATACAGCCAATCCACCGTGTCCTCCTTCATTAGTGCTGCTGGTAGACGATCCTTATGGTGTACGATTCCTCCCCCGAGCATGGGTATCTTAGGAACTCCACTTGTATAAATCAGGAGTTTCTTGTTTTTTTTTTCCCCCTTTGACCTTGTTATATCGTAGCCAAAGCAGTAATACGAATAGGCTCTGTCCGATTCAATCAATTTGCGACCTGTGGCTGTCGTGCTAGCCCCAGAACAGACTCTTAGGGAAAGTGCCTGGCGGATCATTTCTTGGGGTGGAACATCGTTTCTGTTGAGTCAGCCGGTATTCACGTGATCATCACTCTTATGGAAAGGAGACATCAATGAAGCTATATAGAGTATACACTTCCAGAAAGAGTAATATTGTGCCAAATCCACCGAATGCATGCGATCATGGCACTGCTAGTAGTTGCGAAGCTCTTCCCAATTAAGCATATCCCAATCAGTCTAGGATACAGAGTGCAGTACCTATAAGCATCCACCCAACTACGGATACGCTAGGTATATCCTTTGCTATGGCTATGTGCACATTGTTTGATTCTAGGTTATTTGATTTGGTGGGTAGTATTCCTTTCACGGCTCCAGAGTAGCCCTATGATAATACCTGACCGTTAGGGTCATTGTTTTGCGCGCTCATAAGCCATCGTAATCTGAGTCGTGAAATGGAATATATAATGTCAATGTGCGCATCACTTCCGATTGAAGAAACCTCTGGATATTGGATCATCATAATTGACCTTTTATGTTAGATCATACCAACTATTAATATTTAAACCTCGTGCAAAGTTATACGCAAATTGAATTCCAGCGCTCCGTTAATTGGTTTACAGCCTACTCTGGAGAAATCTCTACCATGAGTGAGCCCACTTAACCTACCTTTCTCCCATTTTAAGACTCCTCGTTTGAGGTACAGGCAAAGCGAGCTGAATACGTAACTCTGAGATGTTGGCCATCGCATTGCGCTTCTTTTTGGCCATACCTAAACTCTAACTTTCCATTAACACCCTGGCCAGCGGACTATCTGCACACGAGGATATTCTAGGTTCGGCCCGCTGCATGAAAGGAGCTACCGTCCAATATACTTCAACTCCAGCTTCCTCAACGGTATGTACGAAACACTCGTGAAAACCAATGCTAGCTCATTGGCTATATCTCCCCCATCCGCGCCGATCAATTTTGCGATAGCACCGACATAATATGTCTCAACCATGCCTACGATCCATCCCGCAGCGCCGCACAGAAAAGCAGTAAGGCCCGCGAACCCAATAGGCATTTTCGACGGCGTATTCCAGGCATCAAGGTCGTAGTTTGCTACATTGCCGCCCCGGAAAACGTAGTGTTCGCTGAACAATATGACGAAAAATGAGGTGTTCCAATAGCCCAGCAAGGAGAGGAAGTTCTCCAGTACGTCTAGCAAGTGATCTCGGCCGGCGATGCCCAGGGCCAGGATGCAGCCGAAGACAAGAGTAGACCAGATCGCTCTGGGGACCTTTTCACATGGCTTGGCGAAGAGCTGAGCTGAGAGTGCACCGGAGTAGATGGCGATGCAGTTGACGCCAACTGTATAAGAAATATGTCAGTTTGAAATCTTTCTTTGGATATATAGTATAGCTGAGTGTGGGTTATACTAGCGTTCACGTACTTCCGGAAAGGACTAGAAGAACCAGTAGAAATTTGGCGAATCCGTTGGGATAGATGATTTCTTGTAAGATTTCCCCGATTCCATTGTCGTAGGCGGCAGCCCATTCTGGATTCGTATCTAAGGCCGAGCTGATACAGGCTCCAAGTATCATTCCAATGCAGGTTGGGATCGTGATTCCGAGGGTGGTGTAGAGGAATACTTTGACCTTGGAGATATTCACCGGGTAGTGCACGTAGAAGTCTGAGACGATCGAGCTCCAAGATGCACTGGAGCCATACACGACGCTGATTAGACTCAGAACATTCCCAGATCTTGTGATGCCCGACACCGTTGCAGGTGCAGCAAGATTTGCCCGATGCGCTGACTCGCCATAGATAATCATGAAAATGACGAAGAACACCATCCATGCATACTGCTCGTACATGAGAACCCCCTTCAGTCCGATAAAACTGAAAAGAAAACTTATGCATGCGACAATCACTACTCCCACGGCGATTGAGACACGACCGTCTGAAACAGCACTCAATGCGAGACCACCAGTAATGCAATTAACGGATGCCCATCCCAGCTGTTCAATGACGTTTAAAAGAGCAATGATAGACGATGGGTAAAATCCTAACGAGTACCTCGAAATGGCGACCTGACGGAGACCGGTCTCAGGACCCATCGTCGCACACCAACCCTATAGATAAATGTGAGCTTTCAGATACCAGAAACATCAGAATCCACGGTAAGCCAAAAACAGTAGGAAAAGGTATCCGAACCGTCACTGCGGCACCCAGTAACGTTGAACATATTATGATAGGAATAGTTTGCCCCAAAGATAGGCCGAATTGCTTTCCCAAGAATCCGGTACTGAAGCAGCTGATGTTCATTGTCGCAGACGCCCACATAAAAGCCATTGCTAGCGAATTGGGAGGATTGCGGCCTTCGGGGAGCACCCTGTCGAGACTGTGGGACTCAATACCCAACTTCTTATCCAAATATTCCTCATAGTATCTGATTCGGGCCAACCGTCCTCGTGGCTTCGTAGGGGTCTCTTCCTCGAATGGCGCGGAAGAAAGCCCAGCCTGGGCTTCTTTCCCAGCTTCAAGGGTGTAAGTATCCATCATGCGAATGGTTATGCACTGACAAGCATAATGTGCGAAAAGTCTTAGGCAAAAGCACTTGATTTAATGGGCCGAACCATGTATTTATGAGACCGAGTTCTAACTAGTATGGTGCTTAGCTCGAGCCAAAGTAGCCCTCATTCGCTGGGGTAAAATTCTTTTATCTTCAATTTTTCCGATAGCGCCACTCATGTGTGGAACGGAAGTTCTCTTATCAAGGTCATATGTTCTTCAGTTTAGCTCGATGCTGGAGGGGTCAAAGTGCAGAGAGGAGACTACGGATTCCAGAGAGTAAGGGTAAGGATTCATTGACCCATGCTCTATACTGGTACTATATCGCAATTTACTATTTTACTGGCGCCAATAAGCACTGCTTCTGCATTTATTTTTCATTAATGCAGACCATTCGAACCGTGATTAAGGAAAAATTTGCGGAAATGCGTATCTCAATCAAGCTTTGGGTCCACTTCGGCCCAAGCTTAGCCTGTGCCTTTTACATGGGTGGTGGGTCGGAAGTCCAAACCTTCGCTAGTCCTTTAATTGTGTAGAGTTGCCCTTGAACCCAGTCATTATTGACACAATATACGCTCGTCTCATTGCTTATCCTTTGAGTTGTATCTCGGTGTTTCCCCCCCAACGGACAATATGTGTCAGTCTTCCCCCTGATATGGCCTTTTGAAGTAACTATAATTTGTTTTTTCATACACCTACTATGTTGACCTGTAAACGACTTTATCGCTCAATTCCTTGGGTTACATCGTCAATACGAACCATGGAATATTCATCGTTAGGGTTCAGATTAGTACTCAATAAACTTCAGAGCATTAACATGTGTCTTGAACCAAGATTAGCCTACTATACCCCAGTGTTTTCCATGCACCTTCTACTCTCTTCAATACTCTTTACCAGATCTCCAGATCTACCTACTGTATTTGTCTTCTAGCAATATGGGTTCAATCAGATAAATCTTTTGCAGTAGTTTGATATCCAGGCTCAAGACTTCGGTGACCGTTGTAAATGATTAAGTTGAAAGCTCAAGTTAGGGTTAGTACCAGGAAAACTTGAGGTAGTCATGACATTATTTGTCGCAAGGTTTAAAACTATATCGACCGAACATGATGTGTGCTACGCCCAGTAAACCATACATTAATTGTCGCAAACTAAAAACAAATGGGGTCTATTCTCGTTCACCTAGCATATAAAGTTCTATGCTTGTTGAGATATATCCGGATGCAGCGCAAGATAAGGACTAACCAAGTGTATCGACTCATATACCTTTGCAGCCTGAATGATGGAGTATGGCGCGCTGCTCCTCTATCAGCAGATGTATTGCTTGTCAATTCGCTGATCTCGTGCGTCCAAAGCTTCCAAGTTTAAACAAGAACCAAGGTCAATGACATATCACAGACTGGAATGATCGGTATTGATGAGGTCCTAACCAACGACCAAAGGCAGGAGTTACTAGACGCCCTATGACAAATCCACCTGCATACCCCTGCCCGAGGATCCTGCCCCGCCGGACGGGGCTCCATTAGGATACATATAGAAGCAATGTACCGGCATCTCCCCTATGCCTGTGGCCAGACATACCAACCGACGAAGCCGGCTGGCTACGAGAAAAGCAAGTAACTAAATAAATACCCTGACTAGCGTTCTCGGAGCTCTAGAGTGTACTAGTAGATCAACCACATTTCCGAGTCGAGTCTTTCGGGTGGACTTCGAGAACTTGACAAGAGATTAGGAAGATAATGTTAGAAACAAACTACATCAATATCACTCCCGATATAGTTAGTTAGTTAGTCGCCGCACATTATTCAGCAGAAAATTCAAGTAAGAAGCCATTGTCCGTTCAATCTATACCATTTAACCTATACATCATATGTCGATCTACGCGTATCGCCACTGGGCACCTTATACAGCTATGGCGACGCTTTCATGTATAATTTGTATTTGTAGTAGACAGATCTCAAACAAGATTCAATTAGTCCCAAGTTAAAAGTGAAGGAAGATCCTTGAGAGTATTTCCGATAAAGTCAAGCTGAAAGAAACTTTTGGTCGCAAGGTTCATGCTGACATTGCTATTAATAGCTACATGCTATCGCCATTTCCATATAGCCTGGATGATTATAAATCTTCGACTAGCAGTGCAATGGAGAAAATGAAGGTAGTTTTTAGGTGCTGATCATCACGGCGAAGAAGTACTGGGTAGGTTGAGGCTCTGAACGGCAGTGGATGGCTGATGGTTCGGCTCCGCCGTCGAATCGCCCAAAGAGGAATAAGCACACCCCGGTCTGTGGTCTCCGACCACTCGGACTGTCTTGTCTGTCCTCTTCGTTCTTCTTCCTCCATCGTCACCACATCAATTTATTATCATTCCTTCTTTGTCAACGGTCGATTTCCGACACCTTCACCCCCCATCCTCTCTTCCCTCTCCCTTATCCTACCTCCATCCTCTCCGCTCCCGCGGAATCTCTCCTCAATTCCTCTTCACTCTTCTTTTTAATCCTGTTATGCACTGATTATATCTTAATCTCAGCCGTTATTTCTTATTGCCCACCTCCGGAAATTTTGAATTGTCAACCTCGGTGACAATTCACCACCAATTTCTCATTCTTATAGTGCTGTTTCAACTCGAACAGCATCTTTCCATTGCTTCTAGGGTTCTGGGTATGATTGACTGGCAGCCTAATGTATCTCAAGCTCGAATCAATTGACGAAATAGTGCCTTAGGTTAATCCGCCTTCCACCCTCCCCATCGCAAATAAATTATACATCTATTATTCCGAGGTCAAGCAGTTTTAATTACGGTTCCCCGGCAGAATGGCTTCTGATCTGTCTAATGCCGACGTTAACGGCGGAATCCCCAAATCTCGGGCTGCTATGTTAGAGGAACAACATGCACGTGATGAGGTCCATAAGCCGACTGTGGAGGATGTTGTGGATGAAGAAGATCTGAAACACCCTCCCCCATCGTCTTCAGTGCAGGACCAGAAGGTGGATGCTCCAGCGCAGAGCTCGGCCCCTACGGAAGCCCCCGCCCCCAAGGTTGCCCCTAAGAAGACGCCCGCCTTTGATGTACAATCGGAGGAGTTGTTCCCTGCCCTGGGAAGTGGCCCGAAGCCTAAAGCACCTGCTGCGTCTGCATGGGGCGCTAGAGGGCCTTCAGCTGCTGCCGCCGTCGCCAATGGCGTGCCTGGTGGTTCCCCGGCGGGTAAGTTTTTTAACACTCGTTCTCAAACACCTGGACATACCTGACCAGCCATGAAATAGCACAAGGCCCCCGCATCATGAGCCTTCCTGGCAAGCACGTCGAGCAGCTCCGACTGGCGCCGTCCCAAATGCTTCCCCGAGGACAATTGAAGAAGCCTTTGCGGGATATTTTGCGGGATATCTCGAGGCGCTCGAAGGCCAACGTTGACATGCGAGGTGGCCCCGGTGGCTCTATAATCTTCGAAGGCAAGGGCTCAGTAGATGCTGTCAGACAAGCTCTGAAGGAGGTTGCACAACAAGTTGGCTCCAAGGTATGTTTCTGATCGCTTTGGTTCAGGGTCGGCCTGGATTAACTTTTGGATTCAGCAATCGGTTCGCGTCCCAATTCCTACTTCTGCCCGCCCTCATATTATCGGTAGACAAGGTGCTGTTGTACAGGATATGCAGCAGCGGACGGGTGCACGTGTGCAGGTTCCCCGCATCGATGAGTCTGCGGGACAGGTCGAGGACGACGAGGATACCATTGATGTCCTCATTGAGGGCGATGCTGTTGCAGCTGAAATGGCTCGCCGGGAAATTGAGGCCATCGTGAAGGAGAGAGCTTCTAACATGAGTCTGCGGCTCAAGTCTATCCCTCCTGAATTCTTTCCTTTCATTGCCGGGGCACATAACGCGAACCTCAGAGAAATCGAGCAGCGCACCAATGCCCAAGTGCATATCCCTCGGTACGATACATGGCAAAGCCAGCCTCCACCTCAGGAGGCTGATCCGGGTCATGTCCAGTTCGTGGCAGTCCCTGAAAAGCACATCCATATCAGTGGAGAGCGTGCTGCAACCCAGGAAGCTCGTGCAGAAATTGAGAGACTTGCTGCTGATCTCCAGCGCCAGTTGACTCTTCGTCAACTAGCTATCAACCGTGGCCAGCATCAATTTATCCTTGGTGATAACGCTGATGCTTTGCATGAGTTCCTTGCTGACACTGGTTGCGCGATCGTTCTTCCACCTGCGTCGGATGACAGCGAATTCCTTACGATTACTGGTCCATTGGATTCTATTGAGAATGGCATCAACCGGGCCATGGATCTTGCCACGAGTATGCAGATGGCAAGCATCGACCTGTCACGTCAGCACCCGAATGCTCCCAGTGGAGCCCATGCCCATGCGCGTGCCCTTACTCGCTACCTGAGGCAGCGACAGATCATCAAAGAACTGGAGAGCATGTACGACGCTCGTATCGCCCTTCCCCCAAGTTCTGATGGCCCGGTCACCTGGGAGGTTTACTCTAGAGACGGCAAAAACACTATTCGCGCGCGGTCCGATATCATGAATCTTGTTCATGCTCATCCTCCAGCAAGGCTTCGTCACATTTCTGTTGACCCCTATTTCCACCCGTACATTCGGTCTCGGGCTATCCCGAAACTACAGGAGGAGTATGGCGTCCATGTTCTCACCCCCGAAGAGCTTGATAGCCCAGACGTAGTGCTTGTTTACGAAGGGCCATCAGCCACTGCTTCTCAATTCGAAGTTCCGCGCCAGCGGCCAACTGCTGCTGAAGTCGCCGCCTTTGAGAAGGCTCTCCAAGAAGCTCAGGAGTATCTCTCTAGCGCATTGGGTGATCAAAATGATATCGTGGGAAAGTCTGCGAGTGTACCAGCCAAGTATCAAGAGAAGGTTAGGAGGTTTATTGCTCGTGAAGAGCAGGCGAAGGGCGAGGATTCGATACCTGTTCGCGCTCTCGTCGCAGAGCCGAGCGGCCGTGGCGCTGAATGTGAGGTTGCGCTCCGCGGGCCTTCTCGTTTAGTGGAAGAGTTGATCTCAAAATTGCAAGCGTTTGTTACCGAGCAAGAGAAAGATGACCTGGAGAGAGGTTATACAACTTCGTTTGACTTCCCCCAGAAATTCGCCAACTTCCTCATCGGCAAGAAGGGTGAGAACATCAACAAGCTCCGTGAGGAATTTGATGTTGATATCAAGGTGGAGAACGGCAAGGTTGAGGTCAAGGGCCCCAAGGCCAAGGCCGATGCTGCTAAAGCTAGAATCATCAACTTGGGAAAGAAGCTGGAAGATGAAACTACTCATGTCTTGAAGATCCCCGCCCAATACCACCGTGAGCTTATCGGTCAGCAGGGTAGCCAGGTCAACAGGCTTCAAGATCGCTATCATGTCCGAGTTCAGTTCCCCCGCGCGGCACCCATTGCTGCAGACGACCAGTCTGTCGAAGTATCTAGCGAAGCGGGCGGATCCCGCCCCAGCAGACCTCAGCAGGGTGCTGATGAAGTCATTGTGAAGGGCCCTAGCAAGGGCGCCGATGCCACCCGCGATGAACTTCTTAGCTTGCTGCAGTGGGTCATTGATCACTCTCACTCTGGCTCGGTGTCCGTTGCCCAAAGTCAAATCCCGTCGTTAATCGGTCAGCGCGGTCGCGAAATGGATAAGCTCCGCGCTGACACTGGTGCCCGAATTGATGTTCCTGGGGCCGATGATGCACCGGATGCCTCGGGTCGTGTACAGATCAAGATCAAGGGAACAAAAAAGCAGGTCGAAGAAGCCAAGAAGATACTGGAGCAACGGTCTACCGAATTTGATGCCACTGTCACTAAGACTATCGACGTTGAGAAGAAGTACCACAAGTCTCTGATTGGTGGGGGTGGTAAGTTTGCTTATTTACTTACATTTTCTTGCAATTGCTAACATATGGCCAGGTGCCAACATTCGTAAGATTGTGGCTGATGCTGGTGGACCTACTGACGGTGGTGCATCCCGTATTGTCAGGTTCCCGCGCCCCGAAAGCACTGAGACTACTATTAAACTTGAAGGAAACGGCCAAGTCGTTGACAAGATTATTGCTGCCATTGAGGAGTTTGTGAAAGAGCGTGAAGATCAGGTGACTGCGAACGTTGAAGTTCCTTCTACTCAACATCGACTGCTCATTGGACGAGGTGGAGAAATTCGACGTGGTATTGAGTCGAAGTTCAACATCACGCTTGATATCCCTAAGCAAGGCTCTGGACGCTCTGATGTCAAACTTAAGGGTCCTAGCAATGCTGTTGCAGAAGCCAAGGAGCACATCCTTTCCCTGCTTAAGGACCAACAAGGTGAGACCGTGGACGTCCCTCGGCATTTGCATCATGCTATTTCCGACAATGGCTCTTTCTTCCGTCGCCTGCGTAACGACTACCACGTCACCGTGGATCATGCTGGCCAGCAAGTACCACCTAAGCCCTCCTCGGAAGACACTCGCGGTGCTGTCAACGGCAGTTCATCTCTCCCATTGATCACTGATGAGCCAGACCAAGCCGCTGATGCTCATTCATGGAAGGTCGTTGAAAACGCCCCTGTTGCCAATGACCCAACCCAGCCTGCTACCATCCCATGGGTGCTGGCAGGAAACCGTGACAATGTGGCAAAGGCGAAAGCGGCTCTCGAAAAGGCCATTGCCAATGCATCGCAACAGTCTGCGACTGGCTACCTAATCCTGCCCGACCCGAAGACCTACCGCTTCGTTGTTGGACAAGGAGGTAGCCAGATCAACGCTATCCGTAAGCAGACTGGTTGCCGAATCAATGTGCCCAAGGACCAGGCCAAGGGTGAGGCGATCGAGGTCAAGGGAAACAAGGACAGCTTGGAGCAAGCCAAGGACATGATCCTGGAGGCTGTCCGGGCCGGACTGGAGGGTAACTCCAGGTAATGTCTGGAGGCTAAATATTTCACGTTGGTGATGAAATGAGGTTCCGGCGAACAGGATGCCGAAAATTCTATTCTTATTGTGTCTTACGTCCGTGAAAAAATTGTGTTATATACTTTTATTACTTGCATTGGAGGCACTCGCCCGACTTGGATATTCTGTACTTAAACATTCCATTCTTCTCACGAGCATATACCTATTTCTGTGTATACCGAGTAATATCCTTCTCTTGATTCTATTGTAATACAAGCAACTGAACTATAGTTCTCAATGGGTGACAAAATGGCCCGCCTTGTGCACGAGTAAGGAGAAAAGCAGGACTAGTAAGATAGAGCGCGATCTATTATTTAAATTGAACGATAAGGCAAAGAAGCAAACGGAGCCTCTTCTACTACAATCGCAGAGGCGCGGAAAGGCTATAATCGTAACAGGTCCAAAAGTCTTCGGTCTTCCTTGAATTTCACAAAGCCCAAGATAACAAACAATGAAAGCAGTATCTGCAGTGGATATCACCAAGCAACCCACCCGATGCCGAACGGAAAGCACATCGAGATGGTCGTACGTTTAGTAAAAACGCAAGGTCGTGTTGAAAAGTTCGTTCTTAATTATTTTTATTTTTTGTTTTTCTTGTTCCCCGTTGTCTACCGTTCTCTACTGGGCCTCAGCAGCGGCGTTCAGGTACTGGTAAGCACCGTAGGCGACGGCACCACCGATGAGAAGGAAGGCGTAGAGGCCAACACCGAGGCCGGTAGAGCCGGAGCTGGAAGCGGTGTTGGTAGCAGCCTGGGCATGAGAACGGGGAGCAGGGTCGCCGGGCTGTGAAGCAAGGTCGAAAGTGGTTAGCGATAGAGGACTTTCATTTTGGTCTTTGTTGAAGTGAAGGCCTAGAACATACCACGCGCTTGAGGTTACCGACGAGGAGACCGTCCAGGATCTCGCGAGCCTCGTCACTGTGACCAACGTCCTCGAAAGCCTCGGTGGCATCCTGACCACCAACGTCGAGCAGGACTTCCTCACCACCGCTATATGCATTGTCAGTTTATGGAACGATGTGAGATTCGCATTGGTTGAGGGTTCAAATGATGGGGAGTGTCGGGAACGTACGGGTGCTCATCGACGAAAGAGGTGCAGTCGTAGACCTTATCGTGAATGACCATGTAAAGATCCTTCTTGGTGTTGTGGCCGGACACCTCCTGGAAGGTGAATTCCTTGTTCTCAGACATTTTGTTTGCGGGGTATGAAGACTGTAAGGATGGAACAATGTTAGCTATAGTACTTATAGGCTTAGAAGAGTAGATAAATAGGCGGATGGGGAGTATGACTGGCGGGACGATAAATAGATATCATTCAGGGGCGGTAGCGTTCACCGGTGAGATGCCGAGACACTACCCCGAGTGAATTACTGCGCAGGGAATTGATAGCGGCATGAACGGGGAAGAAGAGGATCTCCTCATCATGCGCCCCTTTGTATCCAGTACATCTGTCCAGCCCGAAGGATCGGAATGCGAAAAAGGACAGAGCATAACTTACCAAAAATCTAAACTAAAACACAGACAGAGACGCTGGTTGGAAAATCGCGAGAAAGATCGGAAATTGATAGGATGGAAAGACCAGTGAGAGGAACGGAGGAGAAAAGTCGAGGCTGACGCTGAGCGAGAAGAAGAAGAGAAGAGGAGTGGAAGATGATCAGAGAAAGTTGGGGGAGACTGCGGTCAACGTGATTCGACAGCGATTCCGCCTAAGGCCCTCAGGAACCTCAGCCATTTGTTGGTTTCCTTTGTTTTTTAACTTGCCGTGAATCTCTCCCGTCAGGGTCTCTTATGTGCTTTATCCTCGGGGAAGATCTACTGGAAGTACTATCTGGCTAGCCATTCGGTATACTGGATTATTAATGACCACGATATCTCTAATTCCTGGTTTTGAGGCCATTCCCTCCATCTTCCCTGTCTGCGCGTTCCCATCGCACTTGCCGGTACCTATCTCGACGCCGACAAGTGGCCTGATAGCGACCATGGCTCAGCGCACCAATAAACGGTCGCTTATTAGGAGTCTTAGTCAGAGGAACTTTAGGTTTCCGACCGCCCAATTTCAACTAACCCGACCGAGTCAAGCGCCGTAGTGAATCCTTCATGTGCGGAGGATCTGAGATTCTGAGGAAGTCTTGAGGGCTGGACGCGGAACTTACTTAATTGATCGAAGCCTTCAAGTTGGCGTGAGGGGATCGGTTTCGGTTATGGATGAAATTGCCTATTCGGGTCTACAACCCCCAATCAGGAAATTATCCTGCCCTCATTATCGATCGCATTTCAACTTCAAACTACGCATGAGAAACACTACTATTCTTTTCGTTTTTCGTAAAAAAAGAAAATTCAGGATCAACAGGATCAGCTACCTCTCTCGGCGATCTGGGTCCCGCCACATATCAAGATTCATGTCACCGGGCAGATTCTAAACCTATTGATTGTATTTGTCTTTTCACATGCGGTACTATTCTTATGGTTCAAGTTACGAGGACCTTACTCATCACATGGCAAGCAAAAGCCCTAGGTAAAAACCTAGACAACCTAGGTATATGCCAACATTCGAGGGAATTTCTCCTCAAGCGGAACCGTAGATCGTAGAAGCCGTTGTGAAAGACCCTAATTCCGCGTTCTTGATCACTTTATCAGACCCGCTGCCCGGTAATCCGCGCCGTCCTGCGAAGGATAACCGCAATAACCTCGGGGCACGCCGTCTCCACGCCTGTCGGGTGCCGCCCTCGGGTTCGTTTGCCCGAGATGGATTGTCTTCCCCGCTCTCCGCTGCGGAGATGATTCTAGTAATAAGCTAGAATTAGGTGTTAACCTTCCGTTGGTCGTCGGTTTTTGATGTTGATTGATCGGGTTATGCAGATAGTCTATGAGTTGTAGTCTGTACAGTATGGTGATCTGCTATTTGAGGATCATTGCACATACATGCATTGCACTGTTGGTCACGACGAGGGATTTATCATTGGTGCATTGTCATACCAAAATAAAGCGCCCCATATTTCTCTGCCTCTAATCACACACCGTGAAACAAGGCTCAAAAATAGCCATGGCCATGCTTTCCATATACGGCTCTTTCGAGTTTGTCTAATGTAACTATTTAACCTAATATAACAACTGCCCCTGTCATTCCCATGTTCAATGACTTCGTTAAACAACCAATGGAAACCTATATACAGACGCATCCAAAATTAACCAAGGTCAAAATAAAAACTCGCTGAATGGCTCATAATGGCTTAAACACGCTCAACATGCTTGCCGTCAAACGTAAAGAGGAAATGCTCGTTATATGCTCATATCACGTGTCCACCATAACAACGGCAATGCCAACTGGGATATAAAACTGATGCTCTCAGCCCGAAACCGACCAAGAAAAAGAAGGAGTCCCATCGCTCATTTCGCGGGAACGCGCTCATAGAATACAATGTATGCTTGTTCGTTCTGCAGTCGGTCTTTGTTTCGCAGATCGCGGGGATTGAAATCGACAGTTCGCTCATCATCGAATCTCCGCCAACACTGGCGCGCTCCGTCTCGCACCAAAGAGATGTAATGCCCGCTGCTCATAGATGATCCAATATGGCGTAGCACACCATAGGCATCATACGTAAACGGGGGTACAGTCGCTAGGGTAGTGTCGTGTGGCATAGTAGCCTTCGAATCACCATTCGAATCCGGGATTGGCGGTGAATAAACAAAGTCATCCATCCGCAGACCATGTAAAGGAAATTCAATCGGAGTGTGAATCTTTCGGGCGCTTTGGGTTTTCGACGCCGAGAATCTCTTGAAATGAATCACTAAAATTTGCGGAGCCCGTGTAATGATGATCTGCTTCGTTGCAACCCTTTCGCATTTGCAGTAAGGACACTTCCACACCTCGTCGCCACTCAACATCTCTTCCTTACAATAACTGCGCAAACATTGATAGATGTCACCAGTACCGGACGGCGGAATTTCAACGCTAATGCTGTAGAAAGCCTCGTATGTGGTGGATGTCCGCTTGCAGGTTGTACAACGCAGCCGACTAGCATGTTGACCAGCAAAAAGCGAAGAAATGAAGGACTCTTCCCGATGACAATACCGATCCCATTCAATCTTTGAGACTTTGGCAACAGGCATCCTCTCTCGCTGCATCTCCTCTTCAAATGTCAGCGGCCTTAAAGGGCTTCTTTGCCAATTGATGTTTAAATCCTCGTGTAGACAATCAACCGCAAAGTCAAAGAACTCTTTGGCATCCTGCTGCCGATCGATGGCCCATTCCTGGTTTAGCCTTCCACAGAAGTTACGGAACGAAGTAGGAACAATAACTTCCACGTCACCCTTCCACAATGACCTTATGAGATTGGCGAAAAGTCCCGGCATGACTCCCTGCGAGCCTTTCCAATTCTTCTGCACATAGTAACGGAATCGGTTATCAACAAAAAATCTACTCAACATCATCGTCGCGTTCAAGCATTGTATCGTCGAGTTCATATAGCAGGTTACACCAAAATTGGCAAGACCGGTCCTCGGTAACTTGGCGCGATATATTGAACTTGGAGTGTAAAGAGCAGTCTTGGTAGCAGAATTCTGCCGCGCCAATGTAGGTTGAATTTGCCGGCCATCGGTAACACCGCTATAACTTGGGCGTGGAACTGCAGGTGGAGGTCGCGAGGGAGCGACCGGGACGGGAGCAGCATAGTTAGGCGTAGGTGGTACTGGTGGTCGGGCATGTGGTGTCACCATTGACTCCTGGATAGCATGGGGCTCCGGGAAGCGCCGTAGGAAGTCCTCATAGGTATGCACGAATGGCGTAGGAGGCTCATCCATTTCTTGTCCCTCGGGTTCCTCCGTCATTGGCTCCTCTTCGATATATGTCGTAGTGTCAATTTCTTCATTCTTTGACTTTTCCATCCATGCGGTGAGCTCATCTGGATTCAAGGGCTTATATTCGCGTAACCGTCTCTTCCTCACTTCCAAGCTAGAGTTAGCGCTCGCCATCGTAGGAACTCTTCCAAGAGGCCGTCCGGGTCTCATGACCGGACGCTTTGTTTGGAGAGAACCCAGGACAGTAGCCGTGGAGGATGTGGCAAGGGATTGTTGCCCAAGGAGATCGATCCAGGCGTCGAGACCACCTAGCAAAAGAGCGGGAGGACGACCATCCTTCAAAGGTTTATAGGCATTGAACTCGTATAGAGTATCATAGAGAGCCCTAAGATGTGGCGCTGTTGTTCCAACAGGGGATCCGGCGAGGTAGCTGACCGAATCGGTGGATTGGTCATAGTAGACTATCATGTCAAACTCGTTTCTTTTCTCGAATAGGGACTGTTCGTGCTCAGGGGACACCACCAAACGCTCCTCAAGCTCCTCCGCCGACACGTTTTCTTTCAGTGCCACCGGTTCAATGCAGATGATAGATTTCGCGTATACATGCCCACTATCATATTGATCCCGCGGACGCACGTCGATCAATAACACGTTATATCTTCGGAGATAGTCGAGTAGGTCCTGGGCGCTGATTGCAGTGCTGTGTGGCAAATCGGCAGTGTTACTTCTATCTTCCTTCACCTGGTGGATTCCATTCGGGGTCCGCGATCTGTAAGGATTGTCGTCGAAGCCGTTACGGCTTGGGCTGCTCCGGGATGAATTAGCGAGATGGGAGTATCGCGGGTTGACTGGGCGGGAGCTCTCGGTTGAGGTCCTAGGCGGGTTTGAAGGCGGTTGAGATGGGACTGTCCAGATTGGACTATAAGCCGGATCTGGTGCACGAGGAAGCGACGTATTGAGGGGGACTTTAGGAGGCAGGACGGGGCCATCTTGTGATGACCCCATACTACGGGGTCCTAGAGGTCGCCGTGAGGGTGAAGCAAGGTTTGGATTAGACGGCGACCCTTGAGGCATGTAAGACAACGGCCGTCTAGGAATATCGCCATTATAACCCTGCGCAGGGATAGGAGTACTTTGACCATTCATCGTCGAGAATGAATCATTCGTAGCGGGCGGTGATGCTCGTAGTTTGGCGAAACGCTGGGCCAGCATATCTTCTGCAGGTGCCGAGTATCTATTCGGTCTCTCCTGTAGACCCAACGACCGTTGAAATTCTGACGGACTAGGCATCCGTGCTGACTTATCACCTTGTTCGGTTTGACGACCTCTTGGGCTCGGGCTTCGAAGCGTACCAGCAGGCAATAGCTCTGAAGTAGGTCTGTAGTAATTGTGCTCGGTTCCAGTCGTAGGCTGTACATTGCTTCTAAGGTTGTCTTCCACGATTTGGTGCTTGATATCGTCCATAGTCCCTTGCTTTGTCCGCACAGCCTATGGTCTTGCGGTCAATCAAAATTGCATAAAACAATGTGAATCAAAAGTTGCTGTAACCGATTGAATAAACACGACTGGAAACCATACCATCATCAAATTTGCGAACTGCTTGTACCAGTCCGAGCGCTGGCTAGCAGTGATTCGATATTCTGGGTGGTGAGGTATGATGTTGATAGTAATCTCGGAAGCACGAAGGTACTGCACGTAAGCTTTGTCCGGTTGGTCACTATCAGCAAATCTCCTGGCATTTTCTATTGCGTCTTGGGCTCTGCTGAGAAGGACGTTGAGCTGTAGAGAGTTAGCGATCTTACTCGGGTATGTCAAAGGACCTTGGGGGGACATACTGATGAATTATCATTCACATCCAGGGCCGCTGCCTGGTCTTGAAGGTCCTTGATATTAGGAAATCGCGGAGATTGATAACCGGCTGGAGTGGCATGGTTGCTGCTCGAAAGCGACTCTGGTCTCCTAATTTGCCCCCCTGGGTGACTGATATTTTCCCACGGCGCAAAGCCCGGTGGAGAGGGCAAAGCGGCTGCATCTGAGGACATTATACAACGGTTGGTAAAAGCATTTCAATCAATATTGTACATAACCAAGAGCGCTTCAAAAAGCTCGGCGGGGAAGCGTCGAGGAAATCGGTCGGTCTTCGGAGGCGGTAACTAGCCCTGAGACACGTTTGGGCAATTATCGGGAACAGCAACGGACGTCAGGCACAAAACGAGGGAAAGGATGCGTTAAAGAGCGGATGAGATATCAAAGAAAACTTGTACAGCTGATGATTAGAGATAAAGGAAAGAGGGAGATCCTCAGAAGGCAGACAGATTGCGGGATGTTTCTGGGGTAAAAACTGTAAGTTACACCTGACAACATCAGAAGGATAAGAAGGATAAGGCGGCACAATAACGGTATCGATACTCACCGCCCGCGTCTATGACGCCACATGCGTATGCTTAAGAGTTGAGTCAGCGCAGGCCTTACCTAACGAAGCTTAGCCGTCACTTACTCCGTTAGGCAAGTCGGTACCTCAGTCAATAGGTATCGATCGATCTGCCTGGAGCTTGTATCAACTCCTCTCTCTCTTCCCCTCCCAGACCTGGTATTTCTTCATAACAACAACTGGAAGACCGAGATAACCCAGATTTATCCTGTCGCCTTCGCAAAACAACGCTTACGATCACCATTTCCTCCTTCCCGTCATTCAACGCCGCTACCCAACGTCATAGCTGCTCGTCGCTTGACTATCCTTCGACACCAATCGCGCCCCTCTGATATTACTACCGTCGCCATGGCGGGCTGGTTCTCTTCATCCTCTCCCATTGATGATCAGGTGGAGAAGGCCACCTCATCTTCTTTGTATGTTAAATAGCGCTGTTTCCATCATCCCTAGGATTCATTGTCAGATGGCAAAGCCGACCGAATCCCGATTCTAACCACTACACTAGGGAGGATATTGCCCTCAACTTAGAAGTTTCAGACCTCATTCGATCAAAGAGTGTTCAACCTAAAGATGCGATGAGGTCTTTGAAACGACGACTGGAAAATAAAAACCCCAATGTGCAGTTAGCGACACTGAAGGTTAGTTGCCCGCCACTACCTCGGAGGCGCCCATTCGCTTTCCCTGTGTACTGACGTGTCTTATTAGTTGACAGATACATGCGTCAAGAATGGTGGAACACATTTCCTCGCCGAAATCGCTTCTCGCGAGTTCATGGACAACCTCGTCTCCCTTCTGAAAGCGGATGGTTCTCCGCTTAACACAGAGGTGAAAGAGAAAATGTTGGAACTGATCCAAGACTGGGCGATGGCAGCCCAGGGCCGTATGGACCTGAGTTATGTTGGGGAAACATATCGCAAGTTACAAGACGAGGGTTTCCGATTTCCGCCAAAGACTCAAATCAGCGGGAGTATGCTTGAGAGTAGCGCGGTAAGTGTGACCTGATCTTCAGCTACACCGGCCTTGAGTTTACTAACATTAGATGCTTCATGAAGCCCCCGGAATGGATCGACTCAGATGTCTGTATGCGCTGCCGTACGCCGTTCAGTTTTATGAATCGCAAACACCACTGCCGGAATTGCGGAAACGTCTTCGACGCTCAATGTTCTAGCAAAAGCCTTCCTCTACCTCACCTGGGAATATTACAGCCTGTACGAGTTGATGATGGGTGTTACGCAAAATTAACCTCGAAACCATTCACACCCTCTGGATTGTCGGACCGATCCGCTTTTAAGAATAACTCTATCACAAAGTCTACCGTTATGGAACCGCGTACGGCGCGGGCGGAGGGTGGTTTTGATGATGACCTACGTCGGGCGTTGCAGATGAGTTTAGAGGAGGCGCAGGGCAGAGGATCTACTGGCTACGTCCCACAGCCGAAGGTTACCCAAGAGCCGCCTCAGGCATCTAGTCAATCCAGGATCGAGGAGGAGGAGGATGCAGATCTAAAGGCCGCTATTGAGGCTTCGCTGCGCGACATGGAACAACACAAGCAAAAACACGCTGCCGCTCTGAAAAACACCCCTACTACCGAACCTTCCACATCTCGAGACGCACCGGGCGCGACATCGTTACCCAAGAATCCTTATGAGCTGAGCCCTGTGGAGGTGGAGAATATTCACCTCTTTTCCACTCTTGTTGACCGATTACAACACCAGCCACCGGGTACAATTCTGCGCGAGCCGCAGATTCAGGAGTTGTACGAGAGTATCGGCACCCTTCGACCCAAATTGGCCCGAAGCTATGGTGAGACTATGAGCAAACATGGTATGTTCTTCTTCAGATTTTGAGAATAGTGGTATTGACCATGGACGTATAGATACTCTTCTTGATCTACACGCTAAACTATCGACGGTTGTCCGGTATTACGATCGCATGCTGGAGGAGCGTCTCTCAAGTGCATATTCGCAGCACTCACTAGGTTATGGGACCGTTCCCAGCGGCCCGCGGTATCCTAATGTGTACCCCCCGATGCCGCAACATGCTTCCGAAGGGAAGAGTGGGGTTGAGAACTTCTATTATGGGAATACGGGCGCGGAGAAGCCACCAGTTTCTGGGACCCCATATACCCAGCAGCAACCAGAGGGGGAAGGGCTTGAGAGGACTGGAATGCGCAGCGGTGCCATGAGTCCCGGCATGTACTCACAGCCCCCTCCGGCCATGCCGCAAAATCTACCCTGGCATGGAAAGGCACAGGCTGCGTCTCCCCAGATCTCAGCTGCCAATACACCTTACCCTCAAAGCCCCTCTGCGTATCCTGCCCCAGGCGCACCGACACATTTCTATACGACCTCCAACCAGCCAGAACAAGATGTGAATCCTTATCAACCTCCTCGACAGAGTGAGGTGGACACCTCTTATATGCCGTCGCCTGTGACACGGCGCGATTCCTTGTATCAACCAGCTGCACATTCCAATGTTTCAGCACCGAGCGTACCAGAGCAGCCACCGTCAGCCGAGCAAATGGCGTACTTACATCTGTCAGAGTCCCACCCTATGCAACCCGGAAGCCAGCCTACACTCCACCACCAGCCCACCGACCCTGCAGCCCAGTCTTATTACTACCAACAACAACCTCCCCCAGCGCACCCAGCCACTGCGTACTCCCAGGGGCAACCGACGTATCATGGGGCGTATCCTGTTAATGATGCCTCCCCTGTAGGCGGAACTGCCCCTCCTACACAATATCAACAACCACCGCCATCCCGACCCGCAGTTGAAGAGAGCTTGATTGAGCTGTAAGACATGGCGAGTTTTTGGCTTTTGTGTGACGAGAAATGGACTTTTATATTTAATTTGCTATAAATGAACTTCCCTGTTGTTGATCATCATGATACCAGTTGTTTTGGTTGTTAGCAGAACGCAAAATTGCATCTCAGCCCTTGATGAATTCTTCCGACTTTCACTTGATCATGCATTTGTATAGGTCATTCAAGACAGGCAATAGCACGCAGATCAATGGTCTGCATGTACACTAGTCGAAAAGAGCATTAGTCCGCTTGTAGTCGATGAGAATGCGGGGAAAGCTTGGTTCTCTAACCTGATTTATGGAAAATTCCTATATTTGAAGGTACATACACCATTTCATACTTGCTTCTGGCAAGATAACCCCCACGTCGCACCCCACGTCGCTTTTTCCGGGATGGTAATCGGATATTCAAGTAGCCTTCCAGGTCTCCAACGGAGATGACTTGGTTGTTGGTCCGATAGTCCATGCCTTCGAAAACAGGATTGCAAGATGCGGTTGACTCGTGCTGAAGTAGAGAAACACAATAACAAAGAATCCTGCTGGGTTACAATACATGGCTCCGTTTACGATGTGACTGGTTGGCCTCCAAATTTGATTTCAATATAGACTATCTCTGGTTCTAATACTCTGTAGATTTTGTGGACGCTCACCCCGGAGGGCCCAATGTCATTCTCCGCTGTGCTGGGAAGGATGCAACAAAGGACTTCGACTCAGTGCATGAGTTAGAGATCCTAACACAGTCTTTGGCTCCTTCGGCGCTTCGCGGACACATTGAGCCGGGTACACTGGAGAAATCGAATGACATCCACGAGATGAATTCACCAAACAAGGATGCAAGTCTGCCTCCTCCGCTGAGCAGCTTGCTTAATCTTCATGATTTCGAAATCGTCGCCCAGAAGCACCTCCCCCCTAATGCTTGGGCTTATTATGCCTCCGGAGCCGAGGACGAGATCAGCAAGCGACAAAATTCCAAGGCATTCCAGAAAGTCTCTCTTCGACCGCGCATCCTTCGCAGCATTCCGACTGTAGATACAACGACTAATATCCTGGGCAAGCAAGTTTCATTGCCAGTTTACATGAGCGCTGTTGGCATTGCAAAGCTCGCCCACCCAGATGGAGAGCGCGCCCTAGCAGCCGCAGCTGGGAAAGAAGGATTGGCACAAGTGCTTGCCAATGGGGCCAACAATGTTATTGAGAGTGTCATGGATGCAAGAACAAGTCCGGAGCAGCCTATCTTCCAGCAGCTGTACGTTAATCGTGACATTACAAAGTCTGAAGATGTGGTTCGGCGTGCGGAACGCGCTGGTGTCAGTGCCATCTGGATCACAGTCGACTCTCCAGTTGTAGGGAAGAGGGAGATGGATGAACGACTCAATCTTCAGGTTGAGGTACGAATAGTATCATCCAAGATAGTCGTATTCGACTAACAATGATTCTACCAGGCGAGAGACGACCCATCCAGAAAAGGGCAAGGCGTTGCCAAAACAATGGCCAGCTTCATCTCCCCATTTATCGACTGGGATATTCTTTCGTGGTTGCGGGGCCTCACCAAACTACCTATAGTTATCAAGGGGATTCAATGCGTTGAGGATGCGGTACGGGCATATCACAGTGGAGTGCAGGGGATTGTTCTCTCTAACCATGGAGGACGATCGCAAGATACGTATGTCGAAATTCAACAATGAACATACATTGATGAAGACAACTGCTAACGATAACAGCGCCCAGGCACCCCTCCTCACACATCTTGAGATTCGACGATATGCTCCGTTTCTCATTGACAGCAAAATGCAAATCTTCATTGACGGCGGTATTCGACGAGGCACCGATGTGTTGAAAGCAGTGGCTTTGGGGGCGACCGCCGTAGGTTTAGGTCGGCCTACGTTGTATAGCCTGGCTGCAGGATATGGTGAGCAGGGGGCTCGACGAGCCATTGAGATTCTACGACAGGAGATAGAGTCCAATATGATATTTTTGGGAGTCAGGAATCTAAAGGAGCTAGGACCACATCTTTTGAATACTGCTAGATTGGAGAGAGACGTGGTTGGGTCAGTGAAGTTGTAATATACCGGACTATAGCAACATACTACCCCGGTTTTTAAGGGCTCGTACAATACAATCAACTAACAATGTTAGTTCTGTTTGAAGGATTCTTTATGTTCATGACAACACTAGTAATCCAAATCCTTAACTTTGGTAAATCAACCCCACGCCCGTTATCGGTCTTCCCCCGAACCCCGCATGGGGCTTCTTTAGTGTATGTGTATGTCTATCACCGTCTCAACATTTTCTTGCTGCGTACCATCTCCTGAAACGTTTTAACTGAACTACCTTGAGGATGAGCAACCAAATTGATATTCTTCTCTACGGCCTAGGAGCGTAAGTCCTCGACTCCTTCTACTTAATACTGCTTCACTGACAGTCCATAACAGCATTGGCTCCTTCTACGCCTTCATCTTAACCCGCAATGACCGAGTCCGTCTAACTGTAGTAGCGCGGTCAAACTACGACGCGGTTAAGGGAGACGTATGTATATCGATCTGTCAGATGTCAGACTAATCGGGCGTAAACCGTTACTGACAATCTCCTGTCCGTAGGGTATATTCCTCGACAGCGGAAACCATGGACAGCACAGATTCCGCCCTCACCAAGGTAATATATCCCTTGTCTACATACATACGCCAAAAAGTCTAACAACTTTAGTCATAAAATCCCTCGACGAAGTATCCGGTCCATTTGACTACGTCGTCTGCGCGCATAAGGCCATCGACCAAGAGGCAGTGGTAGCCCGACTGCAGCCAGCCGTGAACGAAAGGACAACCATTGTGATCATTCAGAACGGCGTCGGCAATGAGGAGCCATTTAGGAGCACATTTCCCATGTCCTCTATCATCACATGCGTGGTATGATCCTCTTCAGCGATATGCTCTGTATGCGGTACTTACGAATCAAAGACCTGGGTAGGAGCGACGCAAACATCACCGGGGACGGTTAAACATACCAAGTCAGAAGATATGCAGATTGGTCTATTCCCCAACACATCGGTAGATGAAACACTTGAGCGGACTCGGTTGAATACTTTCGCTTCGTTGTTAGAGGGAGGTGGAACTAAGTTCCAGGTTCTGGAGGATATGCAACGCCAGCGCTGGGAGAAGGTCGTCTGGAATGCGGCTTGGAATCCTATCACTACTTTAACCTTGCTCGATACGCAATCTTGGCTCCATTCCAGTAAGGATGCGACGCCCTTAACACGTCGTTTGATGCGGGAGGTTATCGATGTTGGTCGCAGGTGTGGTGTGCCGCTGGAGTATGGGCTTGTTGATGAGCTGATGGACAGGATCAACTCTTTGCCTGGAGTCGGGAGTAGCATGCAGACAGATTATAAGAATGGTAGGCCCATGGAGGTGGATGTTATCTTGGGATTTCCGGCTAGGAAGGCGAAGGAGTTTGGTATGGAGACACCGGTTTTGGATACGATTCATGCGCTGGTGCGAGCTGTGGATGGTCGTGTGAGGGCTGCCTTATAGATGGTTATATTACATATGGGTTTCTCTATGATCGTTTGATTGAGAGGCTTTGGAACTTTTACGTATAGCAGTATCTGACAGAACGTAACAAGCAATGTAAAGTTCGGCACTTGATCATTTTCTGGGAGATCATAGGTACCACAATCGACCCATATGACTACACTTAGACAAGCTTGATACGCCTACTAATTTGGAGCAAGACTTCCAAGGTAGAACTTGGATATCAGCTCACAACGAGTCAGCTTGGCTACGTTGCAGCCCGACCCATCAGAGAAGCATGATAAAGCATACGCTGCCAGCTTGCCAAACCAGACCCCCACGCACTCCCCACGGAATATACCAGACCAGGATCTAGGAAAAGACAACCCAGCATGTTAGCTCAAGGCTTCTTACCCACGGTCATAATGCGGAGAACAACCCACTTCCCCAGATTCTAGCGCCTAAGACACCCCCACGTACTTGGCTCAAGGATGGGGACTAAACGTCACTGCCGGCAGATCAGCGTCTACTAGCACTATAGAGCTTGTTAGCAGCAGGTGGGGAAGATTAAAGTCCAATATCCCTTAGACAGACTTGATCTCCGTAGAGGAAACAGAACTGGACACCATAGAGCATCGCAATGACTGCAGAACAGCCAACCCCAGCTCCTACTCAACCAGCTAACCAAGGGAACAAACCCTCAATGATGCACGTCGAGGCAATCACTGGGCAGCCTGGTAAGATCCGGAATGGTGACACTGCCTTGGCGCTCTTCGAGAATTTCGATGAGCTGCACGAAGATGTCGACCCGGGGGAGCTAAAGCGGCTTGTTCGCAAGATTGATTTTATGATTCTGCCCTTTTTGGCTGTTTGCTATGCGTTTTACTATGTGAGTTTTCTTTCATCCGGTTGGTTAAGTTTCTAATGGTGTTAGATTGACAAAACTACTCTTTCATATGCGGCCATTTTTGGCATTAATGAAGATCTGGGTCTATCGGGAGAGCAGTATTCGTGGTTATCCAGTGTATTCTATTTCGGGTTCCTGGTAAGATACACTATTATCCTAACTATCCAGTGTTAGACGCCCATGAAGAGCTTTAGCTGCGAGACACCCCTTCCTACCGGCACATCCTGACTATCTCCAAAATACCCACGCTGACCCCATACTACCCTAGGTCTGGGCCCTTCCTACCAACTTCTTGATGCAAAAGTTCCCTGTGGGCAAGTATTTAGGTGCCAACATCTTCCTCTGGGGACTCTTCCTCATGCTCCAAGGTACTTTTGCCCTCTCACACGACAGTTGCAAATTTTCTACTAATATCCACAGCGGCCGCAAAGAACTTCGTGCAACTCGCCGTGCTCCGCGTAATCTCCGGCGCAGCAGAAGCATGCAGGTACATATCCTTCCCACCAGATTTACCCAGAAACAGAAGTCTAATGTCCCAGCGACCCTGCCTTCATGCTCATCACAAGCATGTGGTACACGCGCCGCCAACAACCCATCCGGATCGGACTCTGGTATACCGCCAACGGCTTCGGCATCGCCCTCGGCGGTCTCCTCGGCTACGGCATCGGACACATCAAAGGCGCCCTCTCCTCCTGGAAATACGAGTTCCTGATCATCGGGGCCCTATGCTCTATCTGGGGCATAGTAATAGTCATCTTCTTGCCCGACTCCCCGGTGACAACGCGGTACCTATCGCCCCGAGAGAAACGCCTCGCTGTAGAACGGCTGCGAGAGAACCAGACCGGCGTCGAGAATAAGACTCTCAAGCCTGCGCAGATATATGAGGCTTTCCTGGACTGGAAGGTCTGGGTGTTTCTCCTCCTGGGATTATCAGGGAATATCCCCAACGGGGGGATTTCGAATTTCGGGACGTTGATTCTAAAGGGATTCGGGTTTTCTACTTGTATGCGTTAGACAATTCCTTCGACAACACCTTTTCAATTGGTTAGACACTGATACTGATGCTGATTCTGATGATGCTGATGATTTGGGGAAATAATGCAGTGGTAACAACCCTTATGCAAATACCCTACGGAGCCTTCATAGCCCTCATGATCCTCTTCAGCATCTGGCTGAACGACCGCCTCCCGCAGAACAACCGCTGTTACGTGACCATCCTATTCCTCCTCCCCAATCTCGCCGGCTCCTTTGGGCTCTGCTACCTGCCCGAATCAAACAAGGTCGGCCGTCTCATCTGCTACTATCTAACCGGGTCCTACAACGCCTCTTTCGTGCTCATTCTCTCCATCCTCACGGCCAATGTCGCCGGCCACACCAAGAAAGTCGTCACAAGCGCCATGATCTTCATCGGTGTGTGCGCCGGCAATATCGCCGGCCCGTTCTTCTATAAAGAGGCGCAGGCGCCGCGCTATCCGCTGGGAATTTGGTCGATGATTGTGTCTCATTTCGTGGAGATCGTGCTGGTGGTTGTATTGCGGACGGCGCTGGCCTGGGAGAATCGGAGACGGGATCGGTTACAGGGAATTGGGCCCGGTGGGGAGGGTGAGGAGGCGAGGCAATGGGAGATGGATCGGACGGCGTTTAGTGATCTGACGGATAAGGAGAACTTGAACTTTAGATATGTTTACTAGATTCGGGGCCTTTCGCTTGTTTTGGTGTGGTTCTTCGGGATGTTCTGGTTCTCATTAGGGCTGGGTGAGAATTGGGGTTCGGACTTGTTTCCGATGGGCTTTGGCGGGGGTGGGTTTTCCGAGTAGCCTTGTAACAAGGCTGTTATTGAATCGGCTAATCTGGGCTCGATTTTGGCAATGGTGTATTGAGGGGAGCACTGCGCTTCCCCCGTATTTCTCCACGAATAGAGCTCCATATCTAGAACGTGGGATGGCAGGGCTTCAGAGTACCTTGCAACGGACCCCCACGCGGGGAAGTATGCAGTATGTGTAAATGTGTACTCGATTGTATATATAGCTCTACGGAAATGACGATACAGAAGTCATAATTATCCATCTGTCTCGCTAGGAAACCAGCAATGGCCAGAATCAAGTCAATTGAGTACTTCCGCGTTAAGCCTCGATGGCTCTTCGTCAAGGTCACCGATGAACAGGGCCGGTTCGGCTGGGGTGAGGGCACTTTAGAAGGCCACACACAGGCTGTGGAGGGAGCTTTGGATGAGCTCATTGCAAGGCTAGTGGGTTATGAAGCTGAGTATGTCCCATCCTACCGTCGATATTTTGGGTCCATCCTCCCTAGACAGTACTAATCAATGACAGTGATATTGAGCATATCTGGCAGACGGCTTGGCGACTGGGTTTCTACCGCGGTGGGCCTGTGTTTATGTCGGCACTTTCCGGAATAGATATTGCGCTTTGGGATTTGAAGGGCCATGTGCTTGGTGTACCAGTTTACCAACTGCTGGGCGGAAAAGTGAGACAGAAGATTCAGGTCTATGCGTGGATCGGAGGTGATCGGCCCAGTGATGTGGAAGCCGCAGCGTATGGGTTATGTTCCCCCCTGTGCAGATACCGGTATATACTAAGCTTCAGATAGGAAAGCGCGCATCGCCCAAGGACTCAAGTGCGTCAAGATGAATGCAACGGAAGATGTCAACTGGCTAGATTCACCCTCAGCTGTGGACTCTTGTGTTGAGCGATTGAAGCAGGTCAAGGCATTGGGCCTCGACGCAGGATTAGATTTCCACGGCCGACTACACAAGCCTATGGCTAAGCAACTAGCGAAAGCATTGGAGCCATATCGTCCGTTGTTCATTGAGGAACCACTACTTTGCGAACATCCCGAAGCGCTCAAGCAACTCTCCGATCTGACAACGATCCCTATTGCGTTCGGAGAACGATTGTATACACGGTGGGATGCGAAGAGGTTTCTGGAAGACGCGTCTGTGGATGTCTTGCAGCCGGATATTGCGCATGCCGGCGGTATTTCAGAGACGAAGCGGATCGCTACCATGGCCGAGACGTACGATGTGGCGATCGCACCACATTGTCCGTTGGGGCCCATCGCGCTGGCGGCGTCTATTCAGGTTGCTTTGTCTACGCCCAATTTCGTTATCCAGGAGATGTCGTTAGGGATGCATTATAACGTGGAAGCGGGGGATATTGACTTGAATAGCTATCTAGTGGATAAGTCGGTCTTTGATATTAATGAGGGATATGTGAAAGCACCGTCCGGTGTCGGGTTAGGGATTGAGATCGATGAGGCCATGGTCAGGAGAATTAGTGCTGAGACGGAACCATGGCTTCCAAAGGAGTTTTACGGTCCGGATGGTGGCATTCGAGAGTGGTGATCTGGTTGTATGTAGCTTGGTAGGGTAGAGCTGATAACCTAATGTCTTGTACGCGGAATGTCTATAGGGCTGACTGTTCACCACCATCTAGACAAGCTCCACGCGCACGATGCGGGGGCGTGGGGGTTCACATAACAGATATTCGAGGGGAAATCTGGTATGAGAAATAAGCAGTTATAAATAGTCGGCTTGCTACGCGCAACTTTGCTGGGATGGTAATAGTCAGCCATTAGTGTGCTGCATCATTCACCATAATGGATCTCTTCTCGCTCACGGGTAGAACCGCCCTTGTTACGGGTGGAACTCGAGGCATTGGACAGCAGATGGCTATTGCTATGGCTGAAGCTGGTGCGGATATCATTCTGGTTCAGGTAAATTGATATCTCCTATCAGTCAAGCAACAACAACTCCAGAGATCTGACTCTTCCGGTATGTAGAGAGACACTAGCAATCAAGACACGAGGCAAAGGATCGAAGGTTTAGGGCGCAATGCAACGATTTACACAGCCGATCTATCTTCTCGGGAGTCTGTCTCTTCATTAGTATCGACCGTCTTGAAGAATGGGCATGATATCGACATCCTTCTCAACTGCGCGGGGATTCAACGGCGACACCCGAGTCATGTTTTTCCGGATGGTGACTGGGACGAGGTATGTTGCTTTCCCGTAGCTGAAGAGTGATATGCATATTCAACTCTAACGGTGGCAGGTCCTCCAAGTCAATCTTTCCACCATCTTCACCCTCTGCCGGGATATCGGCGCCTATATGCTCACCCGGACCCCGGATTCCTCCGGTCACCGCGGAAATATCATCAACATCGCCTCTCTTGTTTCATTCCAAGGTGGATTGACCGTGCCGGCTTACGCAGCCGCAAAAGGTGGCGTGGCGCAATTGACAAAGGCGCTATCCAATGAATGGGCCGCCAAAGGAATCAACGTTAACGCGATTGCCCCCGGTTATGTAGCTACGGACATGAACACGGCATTGTTGCAAGACCCTGAGCGGTCGGCCAGTATCCTGGCGAGAATCCCCGCGGGACGATGGGCAACCCCGGAGGATTTCAAGGGAGCGACGATATTCTTGGCGAGTCGAGCGAGTGGATATGTCTCTGGTGAGATTTTGACGGTCGATGGTGGGTGGATGGGGAGGTGATCAGGGTGTGTTTTGTACACTTGGGGTGACAATAAATACATAGTGGAATTTTAATCGGGGAGCAATCCCCGATTAAAATCTAATGGCTCAACTTGGTAGAGTTATTGGTTGATCGGAGGTGTTTTGCTCGAGCTAAACCGACCATTGTATAATTGTCATCTATATAGGTCGTCCGTACCGTGGTAATGCTGTCTCTTAGTGCTGATTAGTCCGGTATACTTCGCAGGCCGAAGTTTAGTCAATGAATCATGGGGTACGGGGCTGGTACCGGCTCTTGGCCAGAAGGACACCGTAATGACTGGTCACTGGAGAGTATCTATCAGTTGCTACATTGTGTAAATAGTAGTACTACTATGTACTACAAAGGTACCTGCCCAGGATTCACACTCTCTTGTTCTTTTCAGGGATTCGATATTGCGTGCTGCAGCGATCTGTATGATGACGTATGAGGATCGGCAACTGCTGGAGGGGAAATTCCTGGAATATGCACAGAAGATATCGTGCTGTTTTCATACCAACAGACTGGTCCAATCAGTCCCCCATGAGGTTGGAGGAGATTCTGAGGAAGAAAAAAGATCCAATGAAGGCAATGGGGGTCGAAGGAGAAAGGGTGATGACTGGATTCAATGGGAAAATCTACGATCCACCCCAATGCGGTCTAGACTCCCGGATCCGTAACGCGTAATGGTAATACCCAAATTCATTCATTCCTTCTCTCTTTCTTTTCCCTTCATGAAGAACCTCTCCTTTTCTTGACTCTTTTTCCTTCTGGTTCTGAACCAGATTTCGCTTTCTTTCCCTCTCATCAGTCATCTAGGATTTTTCTGGGTGAGAAAGAGATTTGAGACTTTCAATTTAAACCCCTCCCCGCCACGCGTCTCTGCTCTCGTCAGCTTAATTTCGTCCATCCCTTTGCCTGATATTTTTAACTACTGCACAGATTGATCCAAACCCTCGGGTGTAACGAACTTCTCACCTCCACCAATTGCCTGGCGCGCTCCCCGCGCTGTCGGGGGATACACAGCACTTGATACCTAGGCTCACGACGCAAGCAAGCGCTCTTTGATTACTCTTACTATAATTGCTTTTTCCTTACTTGTCCATTCGGCGAGTTTCTCCGCAAGGCCAACGTGATTGCAACGATCTACCCTCGGCAGCAGCTGCTCGTCGCCCCATTTGTGGTGTGCACACATACACCCTTACCGCCATGCCGACCTCTAACACCTCGTCCCCCGTCAAGCGCCCCGGTCTGGGTCGTCGCGCAGTCTCCTCACACGCCGTCGTCACGCGATCGACATCCACCCAAAACGAACTGGCCAACTCCAACGCCGCCCACCAACAATCCTCCAAACTCTCTCACCGGCAGCATCGTGCCCATATCGTCGGCGGTGGCCATCGCAACCACCATCGTAATCCGTCTTTTGGCAAAAACCTGAATAAACAGCTCCAAAGACATCTTTCTCACACTCAAATTGACTCGGAAAGACCCGTTCGTCATCATCAGCGCAAGAAGTCCGCTCCTACGACTCCCGCTGCTGTCACACCCGCCGCAAGCCCGCGTGGGACGCACCACGTCCGTTGGGATGGAGCCTTGGGCGAGAGTGACCAAACCACTACTTCGATGAAAAAAAACAACTCAAGCCCTGCGCTTCGCCGAAATAGCAGCAGCGTCATAGGCAAGGTAGGGAAAACGGCCCTGGTCACCGATCGCCCACAGACCAGCTCAGGCAAGAAGAAAACTGTGGGCTTCGAATTGGCCGATTCCGACGACAACGACGACGGGGACTGGGAGGATACCACTCAGTCGCCGGAGAGCACTAGGCGCAGCTCCGTCGCTCAATCTAAGGATAGTGTGGAGAATACGGCGGTATTGGTGGATCCCTTGACATTCGTTAAGCGTTCTTATCCACAGTTTCCTCGGTCGACCAGCCTTCCCGAGTCGAGCCTGAATAATTTTGGTCACAACAACCCTTTACCGGACGACGACAGTGACGACGAGCCCAGCGAAAACGGTGATACACAACAACAACAACACCCACCAAAGACCGAAGAGCGGGAAGAAAGTAGTCGCGCTACTGACCACGGTGATATTGCATCTCGCCTGCTGACTCCCGCGCACTCTGCTAAAGCACCGCCCGCCATGTCCTCCATATCGGCCACAGCGAAGCCAGCGACAGTCGATTCATTGTCACGCAATGCTTCTCTAACCAATATAGCTTCCGGTCACGATGGGTTGCGCCGACCACCACTCTCCTCGTCTCAAAATGCACTGGCCAATACCCCAGGCAATTTGACACAAGCAACATCATCTTCGATCGAGGGAGGCGTGTCGAGGTTCATTAAGACTGGCTTCCATGCAACTCCTCGTACAGATTCAGATCCCAACACTCCATCCTCTTTCTTACCCCATTATCACCCCCAAACGCCGCCCTCTCCTGGCCGTGGAGCAAGTTCGAAGAGAGCACGAGCATCCCCTCCCACCCGGCCGCCTGGCGCAGAACCGCACTCCCGCACCCAGCAGAAGCTGTGGCTGCAGCGCACTGCCGCTCTGAACACCTCCCCACCTGACGGCCATGGCGTGGCAGCGACCGCATCTCCGTCAGCAATGGACCCGGCTTTCATGGCCGCAGCGCACGCCCGACCAGGAGCCGGATTTGATGCAGGAAGAGGACTTGTCAATGGGACATCGCGGGCCAGTCCTGCACACGACACTGAAGCAAAGCATGTCCGCAAGGCATATGAGAAAACCGCTTTGGAGCTTACAGTGGTTCGACGGTTCCAGTCACCGACCGGGGATAGTTTCCGTCGTTTGGCATCCCTTGTCAATGATACGAAGTTGGGTGCTGGCCACCAGCGACATTCGTCCCTCGGCAAACCAATCAAGTCAGCGCCCACCTTGACATTGCTCCAAAACGGCAAACAGCAGTCTCCCAGTCAGAACAGTGCAAGTCCAGAACCGAAACAATTAATTAGCCGGAAGCGCTCAGATCTGAAACCCTCCGCCTCCCAAACATATCTTCAAGAACCCGCCGATCTCGCGAACGAAACTTCGGATTCCTCACAACAGCCCAAATCCCAACATCCTTCTCACCGCATTCTCTCTACATCCGATGAAGCTGCCCATACGACTCCCGCCGTGGAAGAGTACCCTGAAGAGCCATCATTCATAGCCAGCGAAGCCGAGATGATGATTCGTCGTATGTGGGAAAGCCGTGAGGTAGCCATCGCCGGCTGATGTACAATCACTACGACTACAGCTTTAGCTACGCCCTCATGTCTTCACTATTGACTCAAGTCTTTCAACATCGCTTGTCCTCTATTTTCCCACTGTTCTCATCCCAATGACTTGAGCATGTATGGCGTTCACGGTGCATTATGTATAGCGTACCATCTCATTTCGGGGTCCAGCGTACACATTATCTTGATGGACGTCTTGCGTTTAGGTTGCCTCTGCTACTTTTCTTACTTCCTCTGTCACTTATTATTCCCCGAGCATAGATATCTTCGGTTAATATTTGTAATGTGTCCACTTTCGAGCGTGCTCACGAATGGCTTTACCTAGGCAGGCTAATTCATGATTCTCAAGGTTTCTTTCAAATTTAGTATCGTTCCATCTAAGATAGCATGGATGTATTCCCAATTCATTGTCTGTATATGTCATAAATAATGAATACACAACATACATATTACAATAGATCCATAGTGCAGAGCCCGCCGTCTATAGTGACAAAGAATCTAAAGAAAAGAAAATCATGATAACCAAGACGAGTTGTACATATGACAACATTGAAGAATAAAAGAA